>NC_063353.1:3263225-3268306 GCF_021869965.1 Rhincodon typus | reverse complement strand
CAATCACATCCTTCCCACAGTGCAGAGACCAGGACTGCACACAGTACTCCAAATGTGGCATAACCAAAGTCCAAAATAAATCTAACTTAACCTCCATGTTACATGTAATATTTATAAAATGCAAGGACAGAAATCGGGAGGCTCTGCCTTCAGTTGTACAGAGATACAACCAGAACTGTTAGAATATGAGATCATAGAATCTTGCAGCAAAGAGTGGGGCCATTTGGCCATTGTGCCTGTGCCAGTTCTTTTAAATAAATATCTATTCAGTTTGACTCACCTGCTCTTCTAGTGACCAAAAATGTTTCCTTTTAAATATTGAATTTAATTTCCTTTTGAACATTACTACTGAATCTGCTTCCAGCACTGTTCAAAACAGAGCTTTTCATAGAAACTGTCATCTCCTCTCTTTTATGTGAAGCCCCTTAGTACATTTAGGTGTACGATCCCAAAATGTTCCCAACATATGACTTGTAACAATCAATTCTTTTAACCTATTGATGGTTTATTATCTTCTCTGCAACCTAACCCAGATCGCTGTATGAAGTACATGGCAATTGTTTTCATTGTTCAGTATGTAAGTTTCACAATTCGCCTCATTTTCAGACAGTGTTGGTAGCACATGAAGCTTGATGTGCAACACAGCATCAGTCTTTGCCCTTTCTGCTCTGTTTTGAGTTTAACAGTTTATTTTCATTCTATTTCTGGTTAAATGCACTGTCTCATTTTCTGTAGCCAATTAGCCACCATCATTTGTCCACTTAAGCTCTCTTGGGGAAAATAAAACCAATTGCCTTTGATCCTTCCCTTATACTGATGTTTCACTCTTCCTTTTGAGTCAGAAAATCTACACTGACACTCCAGTGTAGTGCCAAGAGAGTGCAGCAAGGTTAGAGGTATTGTCTTTGAATGAGATTTTCAAGTGAGGCCCTATATTTTCTCTCAGGCATATAATATCTACGACCAGGGCAGTCATCTATGGGTCTTGGCCTATATTTATTCCTCAGTTAACACCACAAACAAATAATCTGGCCATTATATCATCTTGCTGTTTAGTGGAACTTTGTGCAAGATGGCTGCTACATTTCCTACATTACAATAGTGACCACAACTGTGAGTACTTTACAGCTAAAGTAATTTTGATGATACCTGAGATTATGAAATATAGCATTGGTTGTAATCGGTGCTACACTTGGTACATCTGGCATTTATTTGTGGAATAAGGTACCAAAGTATCATCTAACCAGACTCGCAAGTTGTTACAAAATCCACTGAAGAGGAAATGGCAACAGGTAAAGAGAAACCATTTCTTTGGCTCCTAACATCTATATGGTAAATTCTTCCCCTATTTATTCATCAAAGTTTCTGCGATATGAAAACACTTGTTACCAAATTGTGTAGAACTATGTGTAACTTCGTTTAATTTATATTTTGTATTTTTTATGTGTTAAGGGCAAGACATGGTTAGTCAATTTTAGAATTTCAATTGTGGGCTGGGGCTGTGGTGCCAAGGAATGTGGAAGTCAGTTTTCCTTACGTTCATTTTAATGAGTTTTTACAAGTTTGATTTGAAGAGCTGGGGGAATTAACAACGTCAGTGCATTTTTATAAAATTGTACAGTTGCCCAGCAATAGAAATCTGGTGACACAGAAACAGAACAATCCAGAAAGTCAGTGAGTATATGGTGTATGCCAGAGAGTGAAGATTTGCTAAACACTTAGTTTAGGGAACTCCTCTATTTGTTCTGAAATTAAAGTAATTGCTAGTTTGCAGTTTGTTCTCGATAACTTGGAGAGAGACATCAGATAAAGGGATAAAGCATCCAGTGAATGTGCAGAAATTGACCAAAGAAAACCAATTGCATCTTAGTGTGAGCAAAGAGCATTTATGTGGAGATAGTGGTAACCTTCCACTGAGCTTTCCGTGTTTTAAAGATAGTGCAGGTGATCAAACAGGTATTGTGAGTTTGAATTTTTTCTGATGTCTGTTTACAACTTTTTGTGTGGTATAATATGCTTCTCTTTTTGTTTACTCTTTATGTTGAAAGCACACCTGCTTCTGAATTTAAGTGACTGATCTCCATGGTTTAAAAGAAAAACAAAGTTAGGATCTAACAAGCCAGGCTTCATTCTGAGATCTGATTTGTTCAAATTAACATCATCTGGGATTGTAGTAAAATACAAACATGGTTGTATTCAGTAATTTACCCAAAAAGATGAGACGAACTTTTAAAAATCCCATCTTGATCTCAAGAAAATTACATTGAGTTAGAAAAGCTGAATAACAAGGCAAATTTATTAATTTTAAAGATAAATGAGTTTTGAAGAGTCACTGAACTCAAAACATTAACTCTGCTTTCTCTTTACAAATGCTGTCAGACCTGCTGAGTTTCTCCAGCAAGTTCTGAGTTCATAAGTTCCCAATCTTCAGCAAATGTAATTCTTTGTTTTATAATATAGAAACATAAATGTTTGGTTCATAAAATTCATAGTGTCTTCAACCCAGCTCTAATTATAAAACTGGGATGAAGTTCACCAGAGATGGATAGGATTGATTTACTGATTGTCAGCAACTTTGCTTTCAATACACTCAAATACGTTGACTGATCACCACTGAAAAAACATCAACTTTTTAAGCATATTTTGTAAAACTCCCAGGGATTGTTTACAAACATCTGGCTTCCTTCCACCATTTCATTGTCTCAACCTTCCTGCCTCCCTTTCAGCTCATCTTTCTCAATTGCTATCAACTGGAATGGAATTTCTATGAATTATTAGATTGTTCACAAAATCTTCAGCATCATGGTGGGTTTCTGTGCATGTTTTTGATAAGCTAAATATGGTACTTTCTATGTCCAGTACTAAACTTACTCTCATTTTTTTACAACAATGGCTTTATACAAAAACAGAAAATACTCGGCAGATCAAGCAGCATCTTTGTGTTTTTTAATAGTTACTACATTATGTTTAAAAAAAAAAGGAACACAGGACACATAGGCTGGAATGGGCCATTGATTCCTTGGGCCAGTTTTGTCAAGCAATAAGATTGTAGTTGACCTGGTTGTGATCTGAATTCCTTTCCTATTTATGTTGGCATGGTTTTGTGTGTTCGCCAATGCAGAGCAGACCTCAACATATTTCTTCAAACAGTACTTTGCACTGTATATCTAGTGAGCTTGTAGTAAATGTCCCTGTCCTCAATTACTCTAGATCCGACCTTTCAGCAGAGATGACTGGGATATTTTTCTACATCTGATATAAATAGATACATCTCTATTATAACAATACATCGTAGCCTACCTCACTGGTTCATCTGCATATTACTTAATTCTTATACCAATGTTGTCCCCTAAAACACATGACTCCCTTGTCTTTCAAAAATGTAACTCCATCAAATTCAATGATCCAGACTCCCTTGCTTTATGGGGAAGAGAATTGTACAAAGTCACAAGCCTCTGCAAGAAATATTTCTACCCTATCTTAAAAGGGAAAGCTCTTAGTTTAAACTCTGTCCCTAGACCATTACTCAAAGGGAAACATCCTCCTGGTATCCTCAATATCAAGTCCCTCTGGATCTTAAGATCACCTCTCCTCCTCCTAATTCCAGTAGTTATGGGCCCAACCTGCTGAGTGTTTCTTCACTTTAAAAAGTCCTGTTCCTTAGAATGAGTAGAGTTAACCTTCTCTGAACTGTCTCTAATGCGATTTATTTCCTTTTCAACATAAGCAAACAAAAATGGTACACAACATTCCAGATGTGATCTCAGCAACACACTATACAGCTACAGTGGGACTTCCCTACAGTTAAAATTCCATATCTTCCCTACAATCAATGCCCACATTCCATTTGCCTTCCTAACCACTTGCTGTACCTACATACCTACTTGTACTGGGACACCCAGATTAGTTTATACTACTGAGTTTTGCAATCTCTCCACTTAAATATACTGCTTTACGAGTCTTCCTGCTAAAGTGGACAAGTTCACATTTTCACAGATCTAGCGTTTTTTGCCCATTCACCTGACCTGTCTATTTTCCTTTGTAGATTCTTTGTTCACTTAACAATTTACCTACTGACCTAAAACGTAAACAGAAATTGCTTAGAAAAGCTCAGCAACTCAAACTCCAGACAAGTTCGGAAGAAGGGTCACTGGGCCAGAGGAGTCTGCTTTCTCTCCACAGATGCTGGCAGACATGCTGAGTTTTCTTGCATCCGCAGTTCATTGGATTGTTTTTTACTTTTCTACCTTTTTTTTTGCTTCACTCATGGGATGTGCGCATTGCTGGCTGGCCAGAATTATTCCACTTCCCTAGTTGCCCTTAAGAAGATGGTAACGAGCCTTCTTGAACTGCTGCAGGCTACATGCAGCCTACCATTAGGGAGGGAATTCCAGGATTTTAACCCAGCGACACCAAGAAATGGTGATATATTTTCAAGTCAGGATGGTGAGTGGCTTGGAAGAAAACTTGCAAGTGGTGGTGTTCCCATGTTTTAGCTGCTCTTGTCCTTCTAGATGGAAGGGTTGTGGGTTTGGAAAGTGCTGTCTAAGGATCTTTGAATTTATGCAGAGCATCTTGTTGATGGTACACACTGCTGCTAGAGGGAGTGGATGCGGTGCCAATCAATTGGGTTCCTTTGTCCTGGATGGTGTCAAGTTTCTTGAGTGCTGTCGGAATTGGACTCATCCAGGCAAGTGGGGAGTATTCCATCACACTCCTGATCTGTGCCTTGTAGATGGTGAACAGGCTTTGGGGAGTCAGGAGTAGAGTTACTCGTTGCAGAATTCCTAGACAGAATCCTCCATGTGAATTATTGTTTTTTGTTAGGCAGTACCCCAAGACCAAGGATGACTGTGTGAATAGATCTCACTCTGAGCAGACGTAAGTGAGTCACATTATGAGCTTGACTGATAATCTTAAGTTTGTTATCAATGCATATCAGCCGAATGCATGTATACTGACCAAGAAAGGTAGGTTTCCAGTAACATCAATTTCTCAACTCTCAATACAGTGTCCATCATTAAATATGATGCCACAATTGGTCGACATTTGCTACATAATCTGGAATGTGCAAAAAAAAA
>NC_063353.1:3243306-3262825 GCF_021869965.1 Rhincodon typus | reverse complement strand
CAGAAAAACCCATCTGCTTCACTAATGTCCTTTAGGGAAGGAAACTGCCATCCTTACTTCGTCTGGACTATATGTGACTCCAGCAATGTGGTTGACTCTTAACTGCCATCTGGACAATTAGGGATGGGCACTAAATGCTGGCCTAGCCAATGATCACATCCTCTGAATGAATTAAAAAAAAATTGCAAACCAAACCTTTACAATAATGTTAGATCTCTTTAGAAATAAAACTTTCTCAAGTCATTTTCATTCTGCTTTCCATAAACTGTTACATCTGGACAAATCTGCTGTTGGATATGAAAGTTGGATCATAAGCACAAGATAAATTTAAGTAAGAGACACTTGGAGTGGACTTTTCCTACCTCTTCAGTAGCATGGGTAATGGCAAAAAATTTGGGAAAATACAGCAACAATGAAAAATTCTGATTCTTGACATCAAGAAATAGAAAAGGTCTGATTTTTTTTTCCTTTAAGATTTAAATGAAAAGATCAGAATCTCACTGATAAATGGTAAGCACCTTATTTCCATGCAAAAGCATCTCATTATTAGCTAATATTCAGTCATTTGTATACAATTCACAATTCTTCCATGCAGTGATGAGAAATTAGACAGCGCCAATTCCTGACTTAAAAGTTGGAGTGAGTACCTCATATGGATGCAGCTCACCGCTTTCTTCTCCAGGCCCCATCTCAAGGTCCACTCAACAATGTCTCGTTGTGAGTTCCATGGGCAGCAACTGACTCCACGCTTCACCTATGAAATTGGCATTGACAAAACACCTGCCTCCCTACATCTTCATGGGTAACATCAAACTAACTCCTAACACAATTCAGGATGTCATTACTGCACTTTGCATTTCATTGACACGTTATAGAATAGAATCCCTACAATGTGGAAACAGGCCCTTTGGCCCAATGTGTCCACACTGACACTCAGAGCATCCCACCCAGACTCATCCCCCTTTAATCCACCCAATCTAGGAGTCCCTGAACACTACGGGCAATTTAGCGTGGCCAATCCACCTAACCTGCACATCTTTGGATTGTGGGAGGAAACTGGAGCACCCAGAGGAAACCCACGCAAACACTGGGAGAATGTGCAAACTCCACACAGACAGTCGCCCAATACTACAATGCTCCTGCCAGATCAACTGCTTGCAGGGACACACACCCAACTCATGCACCTTCACAAGTCGCATTTTATGGCTTTTAATTTATTTTCTTAGCTTTCACTCACTTTGTGGTTGCTTGGATGTCCAGAACACCTGTTGTTTGCCTTGCCTTTTAGCACAAACAGAAAGGTAGGCAATTTGTCATGTTTGCTAGCACTGAACAGTCAAGTGTGGTTATTCTGCTGTATAGACCATACTACGTCATATCCACACTGCAATGTATGTTAGCAGGGTACACAGCAAACACGTTGCACATGCCTCAACTAAATGACCATATCTGAAAGCCAGAAGGGGAGCAGTGTCTAGTGGAGTTAAGGGGTACCAGGGTCAGTCTGGGGGGTACTGCCACACTTAATCAAGGACATCAGTCCATCTCAATTCGGGGGTGTTCATGGTCACTATGGTCCTTGGCGAGACCAGTGTCTGGGGACTGGGGACTGGCAACCTTGCACTCCAGGGATTGACCATAATCAGTACTGCAGATCTGGTCTGCAGCGATGGGAGTATACCATTGTATCTGCCCTATTAGATCAAGTTTGGATGGCAGTTGAGCATTGGCCATCACCCACCTTTGAGTAAATGTCCGCTCCCTCATTAAACTCTAAGTAGAATGAACCTTTGCTGCCACTTATGAACCATCACTGACATAAGGTGGACGCAACAGTGGAACAAGATCAGAGGGAAAGGTAAGGTGTTCACATTAACTTTCCACTCAGCGACCTACTCATAAAGTGCTAAGTCTTGGCTGCACTCATGAACTTAAGTGTTGAAGGATGGCAAAAATTTTTGGCATCCAAGACACTTCTCAGAGATAAGCAATGCCTTGCCAATATAACTCCCACCCTCTATGGTCTTTGGTATGAAGAGGCTACTTAACTCTTAATGACAGCCTTGATACCAGGCTATAAAGCTGAAATGACAGCCAGTCATACATGCAACAACTGAAATAATCATGGGTAACTTCAACCTTCATGTAGATTGGGAAAATCAAATCGGCAAAAGTATTCTTAAGAACAAGAGTGCATTTAGGATAGTTCTTTTGGATCCAACCAGGGATCAGGCTATGTTGTGTCTGGTAATGTGCAATGAGGCAGCTTTAGTAAGTGATATCAGAGGAAGCAATCCCCCATGGAACAGCAACCATAACTTGGTAGAATTTAGCATTCAGTTTGAGAAGGAGTATTGGAAACAACTGTGTTCAACTTAAATTAGGATAATTACACAGGGATGAGGGCAGAGCTCGCTGAAGTGGACTGGAAAAGGAGTTTAGCAGAAAAGACAGTTGAAGAACAAAGGCAGATGTTTAAGAAAATAGTCATGGCTTTCAGCAAAGATATATCCCAGTGAAGAAGAATTCTAGAAAGGGGATAAACAGACCAACCAAGTTCAAGATAGTATCAAATTGAAGGAAAAGACATAAAATGTACAATAATTAGTGATAAACCAGAGGATTGGGAACATTTTAAAAACCAAAAGATGACCAAATAATATAACAACGAAGGAGAAAATAAACTATGATGGCAATTGAGCAAGTAATACAAAAAATGAACAGAGTTTCTTTAACAAACAAAATAAAATAGCAAAGTGAACATAGGCCCCTTAGAGAACAAGGCTCAGAAAAAATAACGGTGACCAGGAAAGAGCTGGGGGGTTGAAAAAATATTTTATTTCAGTCTCCATAGCAGAGCACATTAACAGCTTTCCAAAAATACTAAATAATCAAGGGGACCAAAGTAAGGGGAAGAAATAAATACAATATATATCAATGGAGGAAAAAAACTAGAGAAACTTGTGAGCTAAACACTGTAACTGCCCTGGACCTGACGTGTTGCATCCTAGGATTTTAAAAGATGTAGCTACAAAGATAGTGGATGCATTAGTTGTAATTTTCCAAGAAATCTTAGATTTGGGGATAATCTCGAAGAATTGTAAAATTGCCAATGTAACACTTTTATTCAAAAAGGGAGACAAAAAATAGACAATTCTCTAAGATAGTCAGCTTATCATCTGTCATAGAATCCCTACAGTGTGGAAACAGGCCATTTGGTCCATTGAATCTACACTGACCCTCTGAAGAGCATCCCACCCAGACCCTATCCCAGTAACCCTGCTGTTCCCATGGTTAATCCACCTAATCTGCACATCCCTGGATGCAATGGGTAATTTAGCACGGCCAATCCACCTAACCTTTGGACTGTGGCAGGAAACTGCAGCACCCAGTGGAAAACCACGCAGACAGTTACCCAACGGTGGAATCAAACTGAGTTCCCTGGCACTATGAGGCAGCAGTGCTAACCACTGAGCCACCTTGCCACCAATGTGTCATTGGGAAAATCACAGAATCATACAGAAGAGGCGCTTCAGCTCACTGAGTCATTGACAAAAAAACTAATCTAAATCTACACTAGTCCCATATTCCAGCATCTGGCCCATAGCTTTGAATGTTATGATATTTCAACTTCTCATCCAAGTACTTCTTAAATGTTATGAATTTTCCTGCCTCAACTACCCTTCAACACAGTGCAATCCAGATTCCCACCATGCTCTGTTTTTTTTCTGTGAAATTGTTTTTCCTCAAATCCCCTCTAAACCCCCTGACTTTCACTTTAAAATTATGCCTCCTTGTTATTAACCCTTCAACTGGGGGAGTAGCTGTTTTTTATCCAACCTGTCCATGCCCCTCACAATCTTATATACCCCAATCAGATATCCTCTCAGACTTCTCTGCTCTGAAGTTTATCGAGTTTTTCTTCATAACCAAACTGATCCATCCCAGGCATCATCTGCTGAATCTCCTTGGCACCCTCCAATGCAGTCACATTCTTCCTATAGTATGGTGACCAGACTGCACACAGTAATCCAGCTGTGGCCTAACAAAAGTCCTGTGCAGCTCCAACTTAAACTTCCTGTTCTTATAATCTCTGCCACGACTGATAAGGCAGGTTTCACATATGCCTTCCTAACAAGGTGTCCTGCTACCTTCTGGGATCAATAGACAAGCACCCCAAGATCCCTCCGTTTCTTTGAACTTCCCACTGTCCTGCCTTGTCTTATTACTTCTGAAGTGCATCACCTCACAATTATCAGGATTAAATTCCATCTTCCACTGATTTGCCCATACGACTAATTCGTTGATAGCCTAGTGTAACTTAAGACCTTCTTCCTCACTGCCAACCATGACCAAACTTCATGTCACCTGCAAACTTACTTATCCTCCCCACACTCTCATTTATATCATTTGTATATATCATGAACGTTAAGGGACCCAGCACTGATCCCTGTGGCACACCACTGGACACCGCCTCCAGTCATATAAACAACCATCACACTTTGTCTCCAGCCAGTAAGCCGATTTTTGGATCCAACTTGCCAAATTACTCTGGATCCCATGTGCGTTTACCTTCTCATGTGGTAGGACACTGTCAAAGGCTTTACTGAAATCCATATAAACTAATGACATCACCCTCATCTACACATATGGCCATCTCCTCAAAAAACTTCTAACAGATTTGTGAGGCATTACCCCGCCTCTGACAATGCCATGCTGACTATCCCTGATTAAATATTGTAACGCTAAGTGGAAATAAATTCTTTCCTTCAGAATTTTCTTTGATAGTTTCCCTACTTCTGATGTAGACTCACTGGTCTATAATTCCCTAGTTTATGTTTACCAGCCTTCTTGATAAGTGAAAACACATTAACTCTTCTCCAGTTGTCTGGCACATACCCTGTGGCCATTGAAGAATTAAAAATTTGGGACATGGCCCCTGTAATTTTCTCCCTCATCTTCCACACCTACCTGGGATACAACTCATCTGGACCTGGGATTTGTCCACTTTTAAGCCCACCAAAACCTCCAATACCTTATCACTCCCTGCGTGAAGCTGCTCAAGAATCTCACAGTCCCTCTTCCCAAATTCTATACCTACATCCTCCTCCTCCAAAGTGAAGGCAGATGTGAAGTATTCAATTAACACACCGTACCGTGGTCCTCTGGCTCCAAGCACAATTGTCCCCTTGGACCCTAATGGGGCCTACACTTTCCGTGATTATCCTTTTCCCATGGATATACTCATAGAATATTTTTGGGATTCTCCCTAATTCTATCCTCCAATATTTTCTCCTGCCCCCTCTTTGCTCCCTTAATTGTTTCCTTAAGTTTTCCACAGCACTTTCTTTACTCCACGAACGCATTAGTTGACTTGTTCTCTTTATACCTAGAGTCATACAGCACAGAAACAGATCCTTTGGTCCAACTAGTCCATACCAACCATGTTCTCAAACTATACCAGTCCCACCTGCCTGTGTTTGGTCCATATCCCTCCAAACACTTCCACTTCATGAAATTATCCAAATGTCTTTTGAACATTGTAACTGTATCTCCATCCACAACCACAACTTTCTCTGGCAGTTCATTCCACACACTAATCACTCTTTGTGTAAAAAAAAAGTCGTCCCTCATGTCCTTTTTAAATCTTTCTCCTCTCACCTTAAAAATATGTCCCCTCATTTTGAAATCCCTCACTCTAGCAAAAAGACATCTGCCATTCACCTTATCTATGCCCCTCATGATTTTATAAACTTCTATAAGGTCATCCCTTAACCTCATGATGTTTTAGTGAAAAAAAGTACCAGCCTATTCAGTAAATTTTTATAACTCAAATCCTCCATTCTCAGCAACATGCTGGTAAATCTTTTCTGAATCCTCTCCAGTTTAATAGTATCCTTCCTGTTAAAAGCTTCTCTTCTCCTTCTTATCCAGTCCTGAAATTTCCTAGACATCCAGGGTTCTCTGGGCTTGTTGCTTATATGTTTCACCCCAAACAGAGCAGCAACAAGCCCCCTCCTCACCAATTCCATTTGGAATGTCGTCCACTGTTCTGCTGTAAATTTACCCATAAGTAGCTGTTCTCAGTCTACTTTGGCCAGATCCTGCCTTAGTTTAATAAAATCTGTCTTTCCCCAAAACATTAGACTTTATTATAAAGGATATAATAGCACAGCATTTAGAAACACATAATATAATCAAGCAGAGTCAGCATGGCTTTATGAAAGGGAAGTCATGCCTGACGAATACACTATAGTTGTTTGAGGAGGTAACAAGCAGGATAGAGAAAAGGAAAACAATAGATGTAATATATTTGGATTTCCAAAACGCATTCGATAAGGTTACTGCATATAAGGCTACTTAATAAGATTACAGCCCATGATGTTAGATGTAGTACGTTAGCATGGATAGAGGACAGATTAATAAAAGAGAGAGAAACTAGAACATGCAGTAGTAATGGGTAAAAGTTAGAAGCAGAAATAAGCCATTTGGCCCATCAAGTCTGTTCTACCATTCAATAAGGTCATGGCTGACTCAATAACTCCCCGTTCCTATCCTTTCCCATAATTCTTAATTCCCTTGCTGATAAATAATCAGTCTATCTCATCCATTAATACACTTAACAATCCAGCCTCTACAGCCTTCTACATTAACGAATTCCACAGATTCACCACCCTCTCAGAGAAGAAATTCAGCCCCGTATCTATCCTAACTGGGTAACCTCTTACTCTGAGATTATGCCCTCTAGTCCTAGGTAAAGGTAGAAGTAAAGTTGCCATAGTCTTAAAGGACCATAGGCTGCTCTCTTATTAGAGAGAGACAACTGGTTTAACCTGAGGGTCACCACACCTCAGCCAAGGGAAGAGGTTGAGAAGGAAAGTCCTTTGTGGTAACCTTAGCCAGTGCAGGAACTGAATTCACATCATTGGCATCACTCCACATTGCAAACCAGCTGTCTAGGCAACTAAGCTAACTGACCCCCAGGGGGACCTTGACCCTCCTAAAAGAGGAAACAAACTCTCTACATCTACCCCATCATGCCTTCAAAGAATTTTATATATTTCAATATAGGCTCCTTTTATTGTTCTAGACTCCAATAAGTACAAGCCCAACTTACTCAACCTCTCCTTATAAGAAAAATCACTTTTCACCTGAAATCAACCAAATGAATCTTCTCTGGAGTGCCTCCAATGTTGGTATATCATCCCTTACATTGGGGAACCAAGACAGTTCACTGTATTCTATCTATGGACAGACTCGTGCCTTGTATATTTTTAGCAAGATCTCCCAATTTTTTTACTCCATTCCCTTTGACATAAAAGCCAACAGCCATTTGCCTTCCATAATACCTGCTGAATTTGCTTTCTAGCTTCTTGTGATTCAAATCAAATCATAGATCATAGAATCCCTACAGTGTTGAAACAGGCCCTTCAGCCCAACAAGTCCACACCTACACTTGGAACATCCCACCCAGACCCATCCCCCTATAAGCCACCTAAGCTACGCATCCCTGAACACTATGGGAAATTTAGCATGGCCAATCCACCTAACCTGCATATCTTTGGACTGTGGGAGGAAACTGGAGTACACGGAGGAAACCCACGCAGACACAGGGAGAATGTGCAAACTCCACACTGATAGTCGCCCAAGGGTGGAATTGAACCCAGATCCCTGGTGCTGTGAGGCAGCAGTGCTAACCACTGAACCACTGTGCTGCCCCCTCAGAATAAGGGATATGCCACTTATGACTCCATCGAAGGAATTTCCACAGAGGGTGGGGAGTCTTATAATTCTCTATCCTACAGGGCTATGGAACCTCAATAATTGAGCAAATTCACAAGACAGAACGGAGTAGCTTTCTGATCAACAATGGTACCAAGAGATATGAGGCAAAGTGGAAAATGGCATTAAGGTAGGCAATCAGGCATTATCTAATTGAAAGAAGCTGGACTGACAGATTAAACGGCCTAATTCTATGTTCCAGGAAGACAAGAAATAAAAAATAAGAATAAGCCACAATGCCCCTTGAGCTTGCTCTGCTATTTAAGAAACTCCATGATTGATTCCCAACTTGATCACTAGTTTCTCACTCAATCTCTATATCTTTTGATTTGTTAGAATCCAAAAACATATTGATTGTTGCTTTAAATATACCCATTGAACATACACAACTCCAAGTATAGAAGATTCAGTGATTCACATTCCGCTCCAAGTGGGAACATTTCTCAACTCAGTCATCATGGCTCACTTCTTAAGTGGAGGCCATGCCTCCTAGTTCTAGGCTCCAAAACCACAATAAGAACACAAGTCAAAAGCAACCTTATTAAAAGCAACTGCTAGTGTGAGATAAAAACCAAACATCTTCAAACAAAAAGCTAAGAAGTAGCAATGAATAAATAGGAAGTATAGGTTCAGACTTATTACCACCACCACAGGGATCAAGCTATTCGTTTTACAGATATTTATTCATGCACAAACACGTTCAAATCCCTCTGTGGTACAATTTTCTGTAGTCTTTCCCCATTTAAATAATATGCAGCTCTTCTATTCTTCCTGCCAAAGTACATAATGTCACATTTCCCCACATTATGTTCAAGCTACAAAGTTTCTGCCCATTCACCTAATTTGTCCCTATCTCCCTGTATACTTATTATGTCATCCTCATCACTTGCCTTCCCACACATTTTTGTATCATCCGCAAACTTGGCAATAGTATATTTACTTCCCCCATCCAAGTCATTAATACTGTCAGTTCTGATATAATGCGATAGTTCCATTCTCGTGTGATCTCACGTTACAAGAAAATTGTGCAACAGCCGCGCTATTTAAACTAATGAGGCCGGAGTTGTGTTACAGCCAATACAGGTAAGGAATGTTTGTGTTCTACAAATAGTGTTCTAAATTCTTCAATCGCGTTAAAGCCAATTCACGTCGAAGAAACACACATTATAGCAGAACCGACTGTATATATTGTAAATATTAGTGGCCCCAGCACTGATCCTGTGGTACTCCACTAGTTACAAGTTGCCATCCTGAAAATTTCCCCTTTACCCCCAACTCCCAGTCTTCTGTTACTTATGCAATCTTCCATCCATGCTAATATTCTCCCTGTTTAACATCATGGGCTCTTAATTTAGCCTTATGTGCAAGGACCTTATTAAATGTCTTTTGGAAATCTAAATATATTCTATCTATTGATTTCCTTTTATCTACCTACTTGTTAACTCCTCAAAGAACTAATAAATTTGTCAGGCATGATTTCCCCTTTATGACTGCTTGATTATAAATGCATTTCCAAATGCTCTGCTATTACATTCATGATATGTAACCCATCAGGCCTTCAGGCCAATTAGTTTCCCAAGTACTTTTTTCTCTTATTTTTGTTTATTTTCTCCCTACCCCCATTAGCCCCTTCATTATCTAATATTTGTGGAACACTATTAGTGTCTTCTATTGTAAAGACTGATGCAAAATATGTATTTAGCTCCTCCGCCATTACCCATTATTATTTCAACAGCTTTGTTCTCTAGGTAGCCTATGTTGACTTTGGCCTCTTTTCCTTTTTGTATAGCTAAATAGCTCTTACTGTCCATTCCATTGTCCATTTACTCCCTCTTAATATTTTTGGTCGTCTTTTATTGGCTCTTAAAAATTTTCTCAATCCTCTAGTTTACCACTAATCATTGTACCATGTTGTATAATTTTCCTTTCACTTTGATATTACTTTTGATTTCCTTGGTTAACCATGATTGGGTTTATCTCCTAGAATCCTTCCTCACAGGGATAGACCTTAGCTGCAAGTTTTGAACTATTTTCTTAAATATCTGCCATTGTTCCTCAACCGTCTTTGCTGCTTAATTCCTTTTCCAGTGCACATCAGCCAATGCAGTCCTCATCCCTACGTAATTACCCTGATTTAACTTTAACATAGTTGTTTCCAACCCATGTCTTTCTCTCTGAAACTGAATGCTACTGTTCCCTAAAGGATCTTTTAATCAGAGATCATTTATTAAACATGAAACAAAGACAGAAATTGCGAGAGAAACTCTGCACATCTGTGGAGTGAAAACAGAACTAGACTTGAAACATTAACTCGCATCACAGATGCTGCCAGACCTGTTGAGTTATTTTCCAACAATTTCTCCTCCTTGTTTCAGATTTCCAGCATCCGCAGGACTTTGTTTTATTTTTATGTATTAAATATGCCTTATTACACTTTACCGGGTCCAAAATGGCTAAATTGCTGGTTTTATCTACAACATATTCATTTGGAATCTGTTCCAAATATACTCTATGAATGCTTTCTCATAGTTAGCTTTGCCAATTTGATTTTCTCCAACTACGGGTGGCACGGTGGCTCGGTGGTTAGAATGGCTGCCTCACAAGCTCCAAGGACCCGGGTTCAATTCCAGTCTCGGGTGACTGTCTGTGTGGAATTTGCATGTTCTCCTTGTGTCTGTGTGGATTTATGGTGGGTGCTCCAGTTTCCTCCCACAATCCAAAGATGTGTAAATTAGGCGGATTGGTCATACTAAATTGTCCATAGTGTTCAGGGATGTGTAGGTTAGGTGCGTTAGCTATGGGAAATGTAGGGGGATGAGTCTGGGTGGGATTTTCTTCAGAAGGTCTGTGTGGAATAATTAGGCTGAATGGCCTGTTTCCACACAGTGGGGAGTCTACAATTCTATACATGAAGATTAAAGTCACCTATGATCAATGCACTGCCTTTCTTACAGCTCTCATTGTTATTATTTATTCTCTGATGTACAGAACAGCTACTGTGAGGGGGCCTACAGACTACTCCAACCAGTGTCTTTATTCCTTTGTCATTTCTTACCTCCACTCATGAGGATTCTACATTGTCCAATTTTGAATTATTTCTTGTACTTATTCCATCTTATGCTAACAAAGCTGTTCCACTACGCTCCTGCTGCCCTTTTGAAAAGTTACATTCCCCTGAGTATTTAGTTCACAGCGTTGTTTAACTATGTCTCTGTAATGGTTAGAAGATCACACCCATTAACGTCTATTTATGCCGTTTATTCATTTATTACATTTGGAATACAATGTGTATTTAAGTAAAGAACCACTGATGCTGTTTTTTTGCCATTTTCCGCTCTTTGCTCCTTTGTTGTTTTTTTAAATGCTTCTTCTACCCTATCCCATTCTGGGTATCATTATTAAAATAGTTGTCCTGCAATAGTCTTATAGTCATATCTTTTTGCTTTATATGCCCACGCATTCTCCCAAACAAACCCTCCCCACCTCTAATTATTTTAATGCCCTTTCCATAGCCCTATTTAATTGTTCTGCCAGGACATGGTCCAAGCACAGCTGAAATGAAGCCATCCCACCAGAACAGCTCCCTTCAATCCCAGTACTGGTGCCAGTGCCCCATGAATTGAAACCAGTTCCTGCCACACCACTACTAAGTCATGCATTTAATTCCTTGACTTTATTTACCCTCTCCCAGTTTTCTCCTGGCTCAGATCATAATCCTAAAACTGTAAGAAATAAGAACAGAAATAGGCCATTTGGCCTGTTCAGTCTGCTCTGCCATTCAACAGGATCATGAATGATCTGACATTCCTCACTTCCACTTTCCTGCCCTTTCCCTGTCACCCTTGATGTTCCCCACTGATCAAGAATCTATCTCGCTCAGCCTTAAATATATTCAAGGACTCTGCTCTCACAGCGCTCCATGGCAAGGAGTTCCAAAGACATTCAACCCTCTAAGAGAAAATATTCTTCCTTATCTCTGTCTTAAATTAGAATTTCTTTATTCTGAGACTATGCCCTCCCATCCTAGACTCTCCCATGCGAGGAAACATCCACTCAGCATTTAACCTAAAAGCCCCTTAAGAATCCTATGTTTCAATGAGATCACCTCTTATTCTTCTAAATTCTTTTCTGAAATAAGGGGACGAAAACTGTTAACAATACTCCAGATGTGGTCTCACCAGCACCTTGTACAGTTGCAGTAAAACTTCCCTACCCTTAAATTCCTACCCCCTTGAAATATGGGCCAACATTCCAATAGCATTCCTGAATACCTAGTGAACCAATGTACTAGTTTTTTTGTGTTCCATGCATAAGTAGCCCCAAATCCCTTTGTGTTGTAGCTTTCTACAAATATTTTCCATTTAAGTAATAATATTCTTTTGTCCTCCCTTCCAAAATGAACAACTTTCCATTTTCTCACATTATACTCTATTTGCCAATATTTTGCCCGCTTACTTAATCTATCAATATCTCCCTGTAAACTGTTTGTATCCCTCTTGCAACCTGCCTTTCCACCTATTTTTGTGTCATCTGCAAATGTGGCTACATTTACTTACTTTCTCCAAGTCATTAATATATATTGTAAACAGTCACAGTCCCAGCGCTGATCCCTGTGGAATCCCACTGGTTGCCAACCTGAAAAAGAACCCCTCATCCCCACTCGCTTTTTCCCGTCTATTGGTGAGATTTCTAACTGTGGCAATACACTACCTCAACACTGTGAGATCTTATCTGATGACTTAATCTTTTGTGAGGTACCTTGTTGGACACCTTCTGGAATTCCAAGTCCAAAACATGTCCTGGTTCCTCTTTATCCACTCTGCTTGAGGCTTCCTTGAAAACCTCTAAGAAATTAGTCAGACACGATTTCCCTATCATGAAGCCATACTGATTCTGCTTGATTAGATTATGATTTCCCAAATGTTCTGCTGTTACTTCCTTAATAATTGATTCCAATACTTTTCAATGATACATTGGAATAATTGGCCTATATTTACCTGCTTTTTGCCTCCCTCCATTTTGAATAAGAGTGTCACATTAGTAGTTTCCCAATCCTCTGGTACTTCTCCAGAATCCAAAGATTTTGGAAAATTATAACCAAGGCATTCACTGTCTCTGTAGATACCACTTTTAGGATCCTAGGGTGCAAGGCATCATCTTGGATCTGGTAATGGGCAATGAGGCAGATTTAATAAATGACCTGAGTAAAAGATCTCCAAGGAAAAAGTAATCACAACATGATAGAATTTATTATTCAGTTCAAGAGTGAGAAATGTGGGTCAGAAACAATTGTGTTCAACTTAAATAAAGGGAATTATTGTGAAGTGAGGATAGAGTTAACTAAAGACTATCTTGAGCTGATCATCTTGGAGATTTTTAGTTTAGCTCCTAACTGTTCCAATTCTTTCAGAGGAATCTGCATTCCAGTCCTGTCAATGTTGTTAAAACTAACATGTACAATGATAACTGGTCCCTCCCACTCCAATTTCCTCTCCAGCCCTGAGGGGATGTGCTTAATCCTATCATCAGGCAAGTACCACAGCCCCCTTGAAATAAATGGTAACAGTGCATTTGTTTGCTAACTCTCGACTGAAACTGCATGTTAACCTTAAGAGAATCTTGAACCAGCACTCCCAAGACCCTTTATAGTACAGATTTCCAAAGCCTTCTATATTTAGTCAATGCCTCTATTCTTCCTACCAAAGAGCATACCCTCACATTTCCCATATTGTATTCTATCTGCAACTTCTTTGCCTACTGTCCTAGCCTATCCAAGTCCTTCTGCAGTCTCCCCACTTCCTCAACACTACCTGTCCCTCCAATTATCATTGTGTCATCTGCAAACTTAGCAACAATGTCCTCAGTTCCTTCATTCAGATTGTTAACGTATAACATGAATAGTCCCAACATGGACACCTGCAGAACTCCACTAGTCACAGGCTACCATCCTGAAAAAGACCCTTTATGCCTATTCTCTACCTACCACCAGTCAGTCAATCCTCTTTCCATGCCAGTACGATTGGCTCTTATTTTGTGGCCTCCTGTGCAGCATCATATTGAAGGCCTTCTGGAAATCCAAACAGATCACGTCCACTGCCTCCCCTTTGTCTAACTTACTCATTACCTCCTCAAAGAATTCTAACAGATTTGTCAGGCATGACTTCCTCCTGATGAGGTTGTGCTGACTCAACCCTCTTGTACCATGCACTTACCATGCAATCTCATCCTTAATAACCAACTCTCAAATCTTACCAATAACTGAGGTCAGGCTAACTGGCCTGTAGTTTCCTATCTTCAACCTCTCTCCATTCTTAAACAGGGGTTTTATATGAGCAATTTTCCTGTCCTCTGGGACCCTCCCTGACTCCAGTAATTCTTGAAAGATCACCAATGCTTCTACTATCTCCTCAGCTATATCCTTCAGAACTCTGAGTGCAGTCCATCTGGCCTGGGTGATCTATCCAACTTCAGAGCTTTCAGCTTCCCCAATATCTCTGCTCCCTGACCCTCTTGAAGTTCTGGTATGCTGCTGGTATCTTCTACTGGGCAAAACAGTTGCAAACTTCCTATGCAATTCCTCCATGATTTTTTTTGTTCCCCTTACTACTTCTCCAGCCTCATTTTCCATCAACGTATATACTTGCCTCTCTCTTACTTTTTAATATCAAAAACCCCCTGCAATCTTCTTTTATATCACATATTTCATCTTCTACCCCCACTAATCTTCACCATATCGCATGCTCTTTTGGTTTTATGCAGTCCCTGACTTCCCTTGTCAGCCATGGATATCTCTTCCTCCCCTTAGTAAGCTTCTTCTTCCGTGGGAGTATTTCCGCTGTGTCTCCTGAATTATCCCCGGAAATTGCTGTCATTGCTGCTCCACCATCTTCCCTGCTAGGGTCCCCTTACAATCAACTCTGGCCAGCTCCTCCCTCATGTCTTTGTAGTTACCTCTACTCAATTGTAATTCAGTTGCATTTGATTCCAGCTTCTCTTTATCAAACTGGAGGATGAATTCTAGCAAATTATGGCTACTGCCTCTGAGGAGTTCCATCACCTTAAGCTCCCTAGTCAAGTCTGCCTCATTACACATCACCAAATCCAGAATTGCCTGCTCCCTCATGGGGTCTACCAAAAGGTGCTCCAAAAAACAAAAACTCATACACATTCCACAAGTGCTTTTTCTTGAGATCTGCTATCAACCCAGTTTTCCCAGTCCACCTGCACATTGAAGTCCCCCATGATTAATAATATGAATATTGTAATAGTGCCTTTCTTATATGCCCTTCCTAGCATACTTAACGAGATAAGCAGCGTAACATTGTGGAAAAAGTCGCTAGCGCTCACAGAGAGAAACTCTGGTTAAATCTCCCTGAAATTGACACTGAGCCGATTTTTAGGAAAGTTCAGCCTGAAGGAATGATGCTGTTTTTCCACGTATGGAGACTCAATGACCTCTCTTGTGCCGCAGTGTACTGCAACCTGCAAGATGTTGCTTATATCCCTAGCGTTGCCCTTGAAAAAACAAAATGGATAAAAGGTAAGAGGCTCGGTCTCTTAACAGCCAGGGCAATGCAGCCCTTGCCCTTCTCAGCAGTAGATAAATTTCTGCCAGAATCTCTTCCGTGAAATGCAGAGAATCATTCATTGATTCTCACTGAAACTGAGCTAAAAGAAACGCTCCCTGAAGGTCCTCAGTCGAGATAGTCTCCTGTGGCAGCCCTTTAGAACCTCTCCTAAATTTTAGTTCAAACTCCCAGCCACCCCCCAAATTACATCAAATATTCAGAATATGTTTTAAGTTTTGATTTCTTGTTTTTTTCTAAAGTTGCAATTGATTACCAGCAGTTTTATTTCAAATATCTTACTTTTTAAAATTTCTTCTGTATTTTGTTTGAAATCTCTGGAATTTATTTTACTGTAAGTTCTGATTGTTTATTTGATTATTTTTAGCTTGAAATTCCCAATATTTCATCAGTCAGATTTATTTTCTTTCAAATTCATAGATGCTTAATTTAAGAAAAACTTTTCGTTTCTCAATTCTTGTTTACTATTTAAAAGGGGCAAAATGGTTCATTTCAGATGCCTAGTACCTGAAATTCAAATATTATACTTTTAATATAATTTCAGTATTTGTTCATCTTGTGCTTCAGATTTCAAGATTCCTTTCAGAACTCTTACATTTCACTTGAAGGCAATTTTCATTTCAAATTGTTCTTCTAATTCAAATGCCTAGATTTTTGTATTTCAGATTTCTTGTATATTTACAATTGTCGACATTTTGTTAGGTAACATTTATAGATGATGCTTAGTTTTTATTAGAAATTACCAGTGTTGTTAAGATTTTTATATATTTAATTGCAGATTTCTTATTTTTTGAATTTGATTTATTTCAGAATAATTCAATTTAG
The DNA here is from genome assembly GCF_021869965.1 of Rhincodon typus. NCBI lineage: Eukaryota > Metazoa > Chordata > Chondrichthyes > Orectolobiformes > Rhincodontidae > Rhincodon > Rhincodon typus. The sequence goes on along the minus strand of NC_063353.1, from coordinate 3,246,632 downwards.
CTAAGATTAAATTTTTTCTCTGATCAAGTTTTAAATGTTTATTTCAAATTTCATGAGTCTTTAATCCAAAGCTACATTTTCTTTAATTGCTCTGACATTTTTCTATCAAAGTTCCAGCATGGTTTTTTCGAGTACCTTTTATTCTAGACATATGTTTAGATCAAATTTCCAGCATTTAATTCCAGATTTAGTGCAATCTTTGGTTCAAAAGTCCAGATTATTTTAAACCTCCTGCATTTTACTTTAACTTAAACTATTTTTGTATTTCAATTGGTATCTCTTTATTTCACATTTCTACAATTTGTGTTTCAGATACCTCACATTTCTATTAACAAGGCTCAGATTTCTTAAAGAAAAACTCCAGGGCTTTATTTTGAATTTCTTGTACATATATTGTTTTAAATACTTTAGCTCTTAATTTAAATCTCAGGTATTTTCAATTGGAAATCTTCTGTGTGATAGATAAAATTCCATGTTTAAAACTTTTCATTGAAATCCTTATAATTTTTACTTGTTCCCTTCAACCTTTTATATAAAACTTCCTTAATCACTATTTCCCAATTGATTGTATTTCCCATTACCTGTATTTTAGATTTTAAATTACTTTTAATTTCATATTTCTTGTATTTTGTTTATATATATTGCATTATTTTAGGTTTATCCCAGATTTTATTCCAAATATTCAGATACTTTGGTTTTGTTTTCTTGAATTGTTAGCATAGCATTCCTACAGTGTGGAAACAGGCCCTTCAGCCCAACAAGTCCACACTGAACCTTGGAGCATCCCACCCAGACCTATCCCCCTATAACCCACCTAATCTACACATCCCTGAACACTACGGGCAATTTAACACAGTCAGTCCACTTAATCTGCACATCTTTGGACTGTGGGAGGAAACCGGAGCACTTGGAGGAAACCCACGCAAACATGGGGAGAATGTGCAAGCTCCACACAGACAGTTGCCTGAGGCTAGAACTGAACCTGGGTCCTTGGTGCTGTGAAGCAGCAGTGCTAACTACTGGGCAACCGTGTTGCCCCTTACAGTTCGAGCATCCCCGGCGGGGAATTGAACCCTGGTCACCAGCGTGACAGGCGGGGATACTAACCACTGTACTACCAAGGTCAGCACCTATACAACCGAGTCTGGCTTTTGAAATGAGATTTTTTTTCCTAACTTTATCTTTTACATGAAGTTTCCAGTATATTTCAAATTTTTAAATTTTACAGACTTCATTATTTGATTTCTTACTTTACTTTGAATTTCATATATTCATTTGATTTTTTGATCTCTACATTCCAAAGTAATTTATGTCACTTTTATTTTTGGAGTCACATACATGACTCCAAACTTTACAAATTAAAAATATAAATAATGTCAATATAATTCAGTCTAGATTATAATAACTAGGATTAAAAATATTTCTGTTTTTAATTTTTCTAGAATTTGTTACAACTGTTTAGATATTATTCAGATTTCTTATAGTTTACAAAATTTGTTTGTTTTTGTTTTCAGATTTCTTGTACTTTTTAATCGTGATTTTCCAACATTTTTGATTTCCATTATTTTTAATTTCAATATTACAGTTTTTTTATTCACAGTGTATTTTGCATTTTGGTACTCTTGTTTTTATAGCAGGTTTATTTTTGGTTAAAATTTCTACAATTCGTAGTCAAGATGTTTAATATTTTAGTGCTAATTTCTTGCTCTTCCTATTTCCTTTTTTGTTTGATTTATTTCAGCTAATATTTTTCTTTCAAATATCTGTACTTTGTACTTTCAATTCTTAGAAAGAAATGTAGTTAGGAAAGGGTTTTTTGTGACCTTGACACAAGAAATTTGTCAGAAATGACTTATCAATGATTGACATTTGTGCATTTATATAACATAATGTGGTACAATATCCCAAGGTGAATCTCAGAAGTGCACACAATATTTGGCACTGAGCAACCAAAAAGCTTGTTCAAAAATGTAAGTCTCAAGGAGTGTCTAAAAGAAGAATGAACTAACTACCAACAGGAACAAAAACAAAGTTGCTGGAAAAGCTCAGCAGGTCTGGCAGCATCTGTGGAGGAGAAAACAGTTAACGTTTCGGGTCCGGTGACCCATCCTCAGAACTGATGGTGGCTGGGAAAACGTCAGTTTATATACAGAAAATAGGGAGGTGGGTGGGGTAGGGAGTAAACGATAAGATAGAGCTCAAAGAGAAAGAAAGACAGTTGGACAGACAAGGGAGTTGCTAACGATCAGGCTGGGAGGGTGAACAGTTGTTAATGGGGACTGTTAGTGACTAACAACAGGGGGTGTGTAGTGGCAGGCTATGTGGTAACAAGGCCTGGTGTGTGGGGTGGGGGGCTGGGACATGGGAGAGTTTAGGCCCTAAAATTATTGAACTCAATATTGAGTCCGGAGGGCTGTAGGGTCCCAAAGCGGAAGATGAGGTGTTGTTCCTCCAGCTTGCGTTGGGCTTCCCTGGAACACTGCAGCAAGCCAGAGACAGAGATGTTAGCCAGGGAGCAGGGTGGTGCATTGAAGTGGCAGGCAACAGGTAGTTCAGGGTCTTTTTTGCCAGCAGAACGTAGATGTTCTGCGAAGCGGTCGCCAAGTCTATGCTTCGTTTCCCCAATGTACAGGAGACCACATTGTGAGCAGCAAATGCAGTAGACTAGATTCTTGGAAGTGCAGGTGAAGTGTTGCTTCACCTGGAAGGTATTTTTGGGCCCTTGGATAGTGGTGAGGGAGGAGGTAAATGGGCAGGCATTGCACCTTCGCCGGTTACAGGGGAAGGTGCCGCAGGGCTGTGGGGAGGTGTTGGGGTGAAGGAAGTGTGGACCAGGGTGTCCCGGAGGGAACAATCCCTGCGGAAGGCGGACAAGGGAGAGGAGGGGAATATGTGTCTGGTGGTGGCATCTTGTGGAGGTGGCGGAAATGGCATCTGATGATCTTCTGGATGTGGATGCTGGTGGGATGGCAGGTGAGGATAAGGGGAACCCTATCGCTGTTGCGGGAGGGAAGAGAAGGGGTGAGGGCAGAAGTGCGGGAGATGGATCGGACCCCATTGAGGGCCCTGTCGACAACGGAGCTGGGGAATCCTTCGTTGAGGAAGAATGTGGACATTTCAGAGGCTCCCTTGTCGGAGTTGGCCTCAGCTGAACATATGCGACTGAGACGGAGGAACTGAGAAAATGGGATAGAGTCTTTACAGGAAGTGGGGTGTGAGGATGTATAGTCCAGGTAGCTGTGGGAGTCAGTGGGTTTGTAATACGATAAAACAGGGTGATGCTAAAGATTAGAATTACTTTAGGAACAGGTGTAGAATAGATGGAC
>NC_063353.1:3217806-3242806 GCF_021869965.1 Rhincodon typus | reverse complement strand
TTAACTGCTGTTGAGAAGGTGGTGGTGAGCAACTGCCTTGAATGGCTGCTATCCTTGGGATGTAATGACATCCATAGTACTATTAGGAGGTGAATTCCAGGATTTTGACACGGTGACAGTGACATAATAGCAATTGAGTTCCAAGTCAGGATAGTATATGGCTTTGAGGGAAATCTTGCAGGTGGTGGTGTTCCTATGTATCTGCTGCCCTTGTCCTTTGAGGTAGTAGAGGTTTCAGGTTTACAAGTGCTATTGAAGGAGCCTTTGCGTTGTTGCAGTTCATCTTGTAGATGGTACACACTGTTGCCACTGGACATCAGTGATGAAGGGAGTGAATGACGAAAGTGATGGGTGGTGCCAGTGTAGTAGGCTCTTTGTCCTAGATGGTGTCAAGCTTCTTGTGCATCCAGGCAAGTGGAGAGTCCATTATGTTCCTGACTTGTGCCTACCAGATGGTGCACAGGCTTTGAGGAGTTGGGAGGTGAATTGCATGTCACTTCCAAGCCTGGTTCTGGAATACACTGCTAGGAAGTGTGTTGGAGACAGGTTCAATTGAGGCATTCAAGAGGGCATTAGATGATGGCATGCAGGATTATGAGTAAAGGCAGGAAACTGGCATGAAGCTAAAATCTTCAGAGAACTAGTGCAAATGGAATGGGCCAAATGGCCTCCTCCTTCATTGTAATGATTTGCATGTGACTCCATACTCTCATCAATATGGTTGACACTTCATACGGCCCAGGGAGCCACTCAGTTGTATCAATTGCTGCAAAGTCTAAAAACCAGTGTATTTAAAGTGGACAGACATTCAGGCATTAACTGAGGCACTGGAAAGGACAACAGCAAAACTAACCCCAGTGATCCCACAAAATCCTCCTTACCAACATCTAGGGGTTTGCACCAAAACTTGAAGAACCATCTCACAGACTAGCCATGACATTGACAGTCTGTAGAAATAGTCATAGCTTATAGACAAAGCTTCAGACTCTATCATCTCTACCTGTGCTGTCTATTGAATACTTGAGGCATTCTGGGCCATCACCAGAATAGAATTTAACCACAACATGGCCTGATGTCTCTTCCCCTTTACCGTTACCGTCCAGCCATAGTTCAGTGAAGTATGCAGAAGGAAGTGCCTGGAGCTGTTCCTGGCATGACTGAAAATCAAGTGTCAACCTGGTGAACACATTCTCCCTCTGAAGAACAGGAATACCTATTAGGAACCCACCATACATATACAATACCCAAGACTCAACCAGGAAAATGGTTTGAGGTTGTGGTGCATAGAAGCTGTACTGTGCTGTAACTGTGCCCTGATGAGCAGAATCTCCATTGTCATCCATCTGGGGAGACATGGCTACTTCTGGCACATACTCTAATTGCAGGTCATTATTTGCCTTTTAGCAGAACTGTTTCAAATATCTCATGTGTAAAGTTAAGCTTCAATTCAATGAAAAAGAACAAGCTTGACTATGGAAATTAATCTTTTGAAGATTATAAATAATTTTAGAGAAGTAGCCAAAATTATAACCCATTACTTGATGATTATGAGTAGAAACAAAAATCAACATCTGTTGTATACATTATTCTTTTGATTCAAATGTTAAAATCAGATACTAATGACCTAAAACCAACTCAATGTGGAATTTCTCATTTAGCAGTACTGATTATTTTTGAGATATACATGGCTATTACTTTTGTATATGTAAGCTTCATCAGATTTTCTGCATACCTGAGCCAAATTGTACCTTTTTATTTGGTTTAAATACATTACACTGACAGGTAAAGTTTTGTTGAGCAGTATGTAACGTAGTTTTATCTTTCAGATTGTTTGTCAAGCCTGCTCAGTAAACAAATTTAATCTGGATTACCTTAAAAAGCGACCCGCAAGAGTTTGTGATCTCTGCTTCTTGGAATTGCAAAAGAGAGGTAAAGAAAATATTAATGTTAGAAATGTAGATGCTCTGGAAATGTACTTACATCTTGCATAACCACTCCTCCAAACTATGTTGACCCATGTAGAGCCAGGAAAGAAATTATAGAAGAGCGCAATGTTTCTACTGTATGTGTATACATACATGTGGATATCAATTCATCTGACAGTTAATTCAATGTATAATTCCTTTGATTATTCCTGATTGATTTAAACAATATTTATCTTCTGATCGTCTAAGGGAGTAGATTATCATTGTTACCAGAAATGAAAAGATTAATCACTTACCTCAACTCTCTGCTTGATATTTGTTTTTTCTTCGCACCACTCCATCTGTAACCTCTATTTCTCATCACTGAATGCTGCTCTAGTCAAATCCCTAGTGACTGTCTTGAGTGTAATAATTGGATTTTATTTTCCTTGACCTTTAGAAGCATTTAACACTGTTGACAGCCCAAGCACACTTGCCTGACTAAAACCAGTGTACTTGTCTGTCTCCATGTCACCAACATATTTCTAATGATACTGCTCCTCATTAACCTCCACTATGATCACTGCAGTACTCCAAAGGGGCAAAGGAAAATGCAGTCCACCAACAACATTATTCAGAAGCACTGGTGAATTTTCTGCATCGATGTGATAATACTTGGCTGTATCTCTCCCCAGCATACTTAACTTCTTCACAACCTCTGTTGTCAGACTGCTTGTTCAGCATCATGTAACAGGTGATGAATAACTATTATTGATATGGCCAAAACCATTATTTGACTTCTGGCAAAACACTTAAAACTCCATTCATCTGACTCCACTCTCCTATCTGCAGTTAATTTACGCAGAATCAGATGGCTTGGATGACCTGTTGAATTTGAGTCAAGCTTCAAACCCCATATGCTATCTGTTATCAAGATTGCTTACTTAATCCTTGCTTAACGCTGTCTTTACCTCACCTCCACTGCAGCACAAACTCATTCATGCCATTATTGCCTCCAGACCCTGTCCTTTGTCTTTCTTGATCGTGTTGTGTAGTTGATTCCATGCAAAATTCCTATTTGTTCAAAATTGCAGTTCACGTTCATTAATTTCTCCATGACCCCACCCAGCCTTTTGGTTGCAACTTCTTTCAGCCTTGCATGGCACCTGATGTGCTTCAGCTGGTAGATTCTTAAGTTTTGTGGATCCTGCCCACTTCAGTATGAGTGACAGACTCTTCAACCATTATTGCCAACCTTTATAGACCTTTTGCCCTAAATCCAAATCTTTAAAATTAATTCATTGAGGATGTGGTCTTTGCTATTAATACTGGTATTTATTCCTAATTGCCCTTGAACTGCTGCAGTCACTACAATTAGCTATACCCACAGAGCTTTTGGAAAGGAAATTCCAGGATTTTGAACGAGTGACTGTGAAGAGGTTTTGCATTTCCAAGTTAGAGTGATGAGAGACAAGGAGAGAAAATTGCAGGTGGTGGTGCTTCTGTGCACTGGCTCTTGTTCTTCATGGTCAGGGCTCCCCAAATTGTGGGGCGTGACCCCTAGTGGAGATGAAGGCCAAAGTTTTGGGGTCATGAACTCCAAGGCAATGGCTGCGTGGAGTTGTGATCATCTCTCAACAATAGTGAGGCCCCTTTAAAGGACACCATTTTTTAAAATACTGGGTGTGTCCTAACTGCCTGTTTTTGTATCCTGAATCTTGTCCTGTCCTATGCTCTTTATTTAAAAAGCTTAAAGCTTTTCTCCTTTCTCCCCTCACAGGTTTCTCATTTCTTCACTCCTTTTCATTTCCTCCAAGTTTCTCAAGCCTGGGGTCCTATGCCCCATTTGCTCTCACAAGCATGTTCCCTTTTCCCCCTCAAGACATCCTCCTCTATTTCGGTGAGATCAAGCGCAGAATCGGGGACTGATTCATGGACCATCTGTGCTCTGTACCCTGTAATCAACAACATCTTCTAGTTGTTAACCATTTTAACTCCCCCTCCCATTCCCTTGATGACATGTCCATCCTGGGCCTCCTCCAATGCCACAATAACGCCACACACAAACTAGAGGAGCAACACCTCATATTCCACCTCAGGAGCTGACAGTCTGATGGCCTGAACACAGAATTGAACAGTTTCAAAATCTCCCCAGCCCCGGCCTCGTCCCACGCCCAACCCTCCCTCTCATCCTCGCCTCCTTGACCCGACACAACCTGTCCGTCGTCTTCCCCATCTATCTGCACCACCCTTCCCACTAACCAATCCCTACTACCCCCTACCTGCATCCACCTCTCACCATCGCACCTCCCTTCCCCCAGCCACACCCCTCCTCCCTCTCGCCTCCTTGACCTGACACAACCTGTCCATCTTCCTCCCTACCTATCCGCCCCACCTCTCCCACTGACCAATCCCCACTATTCCCTACCTGCATCCACTTATCACCATCCCATCTACCTTTCCCCAGCCCCACTCCTTTCCCTCCATTGATTTCCCAGCTCCCTCCACCACCCTGTTCTGATGAAGGGTCCCAGCCGGAAACGTTGACTTTGCTATTCCTCTGCTGCCTGACCTGCTGTGTTCCTCTAGCTCCACGCTGTATTGATTCTCCCTTCTTCCCCACCCACCTGTTCTCACAGATCATGGGTCTTGGCAACTTTGGAGCACCAAGACGAGGTCATAAAATATTGATATATCTGGTTCAGTTAGGTTTCTGTTCATTGATAAACCCAGAGTGTTGTTGATGGAGGAATTGGTGATGTTAGTGCCATTAGATGTCAAGAACCTGTAGTTCTTGAAGATGATTATTGCCTATCATTTGTGTGTGGTACAAATGCTGCATGCCACCTATCAGCCCAAAAATGAATGTTGTCTGTCTCTTACTGAATGCAGAAACAGACTTTTTGTGCCTTGCTATTTCTCTTTGCATTTGGCAACCTCAAAAACTTTGTTTTCAAGCCACCTTTTACCATTGCTGGTCAAACTACTGCATAACCTGAGATGTTTACATTAATGCCATGACATAAATACAAGTAATTGCTGCACACCACTAAAATGACAATTTAAATCAATTATAATGGTGGAATAGAAAGTATGCAATCTTAAACAACTGGCACAATGTTATACTGCTCATATATTCATCCTTAAGAGAATCTGGGAAAGCTTAGCATTGTTCCCCATGTGGATACTTGTTACTTTTTTGGGTTGATTTTCTTTTTGTTCAAGAAATTGAGAAATATTTATTTTAAGTGTTTTTAAAGAAGATTTCACATTCATATTTTGGAGGTGCTTTTGATATATTCATAATGAAAGCTTGTCTTCCCATTGTGAGCTTTGAAAGGTATTGTTTTGATTGTCCAAAATGATTTATCTTGGTGTCAGTAACTTTCTGATGCACTCAGGAAAACCTAGCAGTATTCTTTTCTCAAAGCTTTTAATTTCAGAAAGTGAAGAGAACATCAAAGCGTCATTCCTGGTATTTACCTCAAGGGTATTCTTGGTATTTTAGCTGAGATAAAGTTCTAGTCACCTATTTGACCATGGGAACGTCCCAGTAGAACTCAATTCTGTCTTTACCTACAAACTACATGCTCACAGATATGTTTCCCAGTGGAAACAGTGGGATTCTTTTTTTATAAGTAGGTCCTTTGTGATTTTTTTAAAAATTCTCTCCTATTCAACTGAGTTCAGCACAGACCAGGGGTCTGTGACATTCCTGGACTTTTTGGCTCATTACAGTACCTGCAGACATGCTGCAATCAACCACTCCTCAAGGCTTCTCAAGTCTATTCCTCTATTTAATAAGGATCGTGGCGACACTGCTAATATTCACTTTCCTGCATTTTCCCCATAACCTTTGATTTCCCCTACTGATCAAGAATTTATCTAACTCAGCCTTAAATATCTACAAGGACTCTGCCCCCGCAGCTCATTGTGGCAAGGAATTCCAAAGACTCTAAACCCTCAATTCAGTTTTAAATTGGTGCCCCTTTGTCTGAGACTATGCTGTCTGGTCCTAGACTCTCACATGAGAGGAAATATCCTCTCAGCATTTACCCTGTCAAGCCCTTTAAGAATCTGATATGTTTCAATGAGATTACCTCTCATTCTTTTAAACGCGAGTGGAGTCCCAACGTGTTAGCCTTTGCTTATAAGATAAACCCTCCTTTTCGGGGATCATCCTCACGAACCTTCTCTAAACTGCCTCAATGAAATAATATCTTTCCTTAAATAAGAGGACCAAATCTGCTCTCAATACAAAAGATGTGGTCTCACCAGTACCTTGTACAGTTGCAGTAAGACTCCCCTACTCCTATACTCCAATCCCTTGAAATAAGGGCCAACATTCCATTAGCCTTCCTGATTTCCTGCTGCACCTGTGTACTAACTTAGTTTCATTACTAACTTTGTGTTTCGTGCACTAGTACCCCCAAATCCTTTTGAATTGGCAGCTTTCTGCAGTTTTTCTCTGACATAGCAAGAACTGCAGATGCTGGAGTCAGAAATAACACAGTGTGGAATAGGAGGAACGCAGCAGGCCAGGCAGTATCAGAGGAGCAGGAAAGTTGACATTTCGGGTCAGGACCCTTCAGAAATTTTCTCTAATTTATTTTAAGTAGAATCTGTTCTTTTGTTCTCCCTTCGAAAATGAAGAACTTCATATTTTCCCCACATTATACTCCATTTGCCAACTTTTTGCCCTGTGGAATCTCACTGGTCATGGGTCACTAACCTGAGAAAGAACCCTTTATCCCCACTTGCTGTTTCCTGGGCACTAGCCAATTCTCTACCCACATCAATATACTATCTGCAACAACATAAGCATTTCTGGACGTCCAAATACAACACATCTACTGGTTCCTCTCTAACTATTCTGGTTGAGACTTCCTCAAAAACTAATAAATGAGTCAGACACAATTTTTGTTTCATGAATCCACATTAATTCTGCATGATTAGATTAAGATTTTCCAAATAATTGATTCCAATACTTTTCCAACAATACACGTTAGGGTAATTGGCCTATATTTACCTGCTTTTTGCCTCCCTTTCTTTTTGAATAGAGGTGTCATTTTGGCAGTTTTCCATTTCTTTGGAAATTCTCCAGAACCCAAATGATCAGCAGTTCCACCTTCTCCCATCTCTCCTCCAACCCCAAATACAACTATGGAAACCAAATAGAAATTGCAAGAAGTTAAATTTGCCCTTTTTTAAAATCTTATATTAGATTTTAATATTAATTTTAACATAAACCTATTTACTTACTGTTAATTAGAAGTACAGTCACCTGATCCAAAGATGCTGTCTCCAACTCACAAATCGTCAAGCGCCCTTACCTCAGTTTTTCACAGTATTCAGCATTCTTCAGGACGGAAGCACAAGAAAATTCCAGCAGCACTGAAAGAAGTAAGTGGGGCAAACAGCTTCAACTGATAGTCATCAGACTATTCTTGTTGCAACAAGTGAAAGATACAACTTGAATATTAAATGCTTTTAATGCCTTTGGTGCTGTCTTGCTCATGAAGAAAGTGACTTCCCACAGTTGCATGACTGTAGAATAGGCAGTGGCAAAGCTCATGATATGTATATTTTGGTATATGGAGGGGGTATTAACTTGCTGTCATGTTAAGGGTTTTACTAATTTGGAAAAACTAACAGACCGTTGGTTGTTTTCAATTGGCAGAAAATAGAAACAACAACAGACTGTCATTTATGCAAAGTGTTTGTGCTTTGCACCAATACCAGATAAATTGATGAAAAATGAACTCTTACTGATGATTATGTATAAATTAATGTAGGTTGAAAATGATGTACGACATTTCTGCTGCCAGTAGCAAGAATATGTTGACTTGGAAACATTACATGATCAAAATTGAAGTCTACTTTTCTAGTGGATTTCAAGCTCTATTGGACTCAGTACCGGGTTTTATTGCAGTTCTTCAAATCTGCTTATTAAATGTAAAATGGTATTTGCATTCTTTACCTCCCTAAACCCTGTTTTGATGCCACTCAGTAACGTGCTCTTGGCGGATGTACAAATTTAAGTATTTCTCCTTCTGTTTCACTGATAGTAAGGTCAGGCTGCCACTTTGTTTCCAGAAATTAGGTCACCAGAGCAGGAAAATGTTGCCCAACCCTGATTGATTTTTGGATTTGAGGGAAAACAGATGAAGTCCAAAAATACAGTTACTATTTTGTGCAAGTTGCTATTATGTTTAACTTTTTTTATTGTGTCACTGATATTTATTGTTGAAATACTCCAATTACTGTAACAGAAACTATTTATTTAGCATTTTTTGTGTGGAAAGAAATTGCTATTGTAAACAATTTTAACTTGTCTAGTGCCTTTAAGATAATAAAAATCCTGAGGTCACAGGCGTGTAAAGAAACAAACTTAACACAAACTACATAAAGCATTAAGGAAAAAGTGGCTGGATGAAACATCTTACGGAGGAAAAACAGTGTAGAGGCAGAAAGATTTATGAGGATTTTCCCAAGCTTAGGATCTTCACAGCCACTGATGGTAAAGCAAGTAAAATTGGAGATGCTGAAGAGGAATGAATTAGATGAACACGAATACCTCAGAGTGTTATCAGACTAAAAGCAGGGTGGAAAAGCTATGAGGGACTTGGAGAAAAAAGGTGAGAATTTTAAAATGGACACATGCTTTACTGAGAGTCATAAGCAGAGGCAGCATCATTTTGAATGACCTTCAGTCTACAAGGTGTAAGGTGGAGGCCATCCAGGACACTTTAGGACGATTGTGTCTAATCCAGGATTGGACTGCAGTAGTCGAGTTAGAAGTATCAAAAACACAGATGAGGGTTTCAGCAGCAAGTGAGCTGAGTGGACAAATTCAAATAATATTCTGAAGATGAAAATGGGCAGTTTTCATGATGGCCCTGGATGACAAATGTGATAAATGGCAAGACAAGACAGAAAAGAAGTGTATGACAGATATCAGATATAAAGGGAATCCAAAAGTCTTCTATAAGCAAAAAGAAATGTTCGAGGGGGCAATTATAAACAAAGAGGGGGATTTATGCATGAAGGCAAAGGGCATAGCTGAGGTACCATATGACTTCTTTGCATCTACCTTTACCAAGAAAATGCTACAGAAATGAACTGGAGTATTGTATCAAATTCTGACCACCACAGTTTAGAAACAGTATGAAGACTTTAGAGATGGTGCAGGAAAGATTCACGCCAATAGTTCTGGGGTTAAAGACACCAGTTTGAGGATAAGTTAGAGCTGCTCTCTCTTACAGGAGAAGGTTGAAAGAAGATTTGACAGATGAAAACCATGATGGATGTAGACGGAGTAGATAGAGGGAAACCAAAGAATAAACAGAGCAACAGGAAAATGTTTTCATGCAGTGAACGTCTGTGATCTCAAATGCACTGCCTGTGTGCTTTGTGGACAGTTTCAAATATGGATTTAAAAGGGAATTGGCTAAGATTTAGGGATAGGAAAAGGGGAGTGCAGCCAGCTGAGTTGCTGTTACAGCAAGCCAACACAAATGAATTCTTTCTGTGCTGTAACTATTCTATGATTCTGTGACCAGCAGTGTGACTGTGTTCAAGATAGTAAAACGTCTGGTTTAGCATCAGACAGTTGTTGTGGAGAGGGTTGCAGTCAGAAGCCAGGGAGTATAATTTGTGCCAGGGACCAAAGATAATGACTTCAGTCTTCTCAGTATTCAATTAGAGGAAATTTCTGCTTATCTATTGTCTGTGTCAGATATGCAGTCTGGCAATTTAATGACCATGGAGTAATGGAGAAAGGTGGTAGTGAAGTTGAGCAGCATGTTGTCAATGTACAAGATTAAAGCTAGCGCTAGTTTCGATGATATCACATGGAAGCAGCACATGTAGCATGACTCCATAAACAGAAATTAATTTAAATACCAACGATAGCCATCAGCATTGATGAATGAGGAATGCCATGTTACATTTCTTCCAATAGTGCCATAACATCTTTAACATTCACATGATTCATGTAAATGTCAATTCTGAGAGTGCAGCAATGCCAGTGCTGTTTGGGTGGAATCCCAGATTGTGTACAAGTCCTAGGTCTGGACTTAAAAGTCTATAAACCTTCTGGTCCAAGGGCAAAATTGCAGTCAATAGAGTGGAACTTAGGTGAATTGTCTCTTCACTACTGTGCAGTTATGCTGATTTTCCAGCCCTGTCGACGTGCACCCATTCCTCCACCCTCTCAACAAAAAATTGTTATCCCAAGTAAAACTTTGAAAGTATCAGTCTTCATGGAAACAGTGGAAGAATAAATGGGTCTTTTTTGTGGCCTGATCTAGCAGTTGGTGTGTCACAGAGATCAATGCTGGAGCTTCGACTCTTTACAATTTATATAAATGACTTAAATTAAGGGACTGAAGGCTATGGATGCTAACTTGCTGATAACACAAAGTTAGGTAGGGTAATATGAAGAGGACATCAAGAGGCGACAAAAAGATATAAATAGTTTGTGAGTAGGCAAAGATTTGGCAAATGGCATGTAGTGTGGTAAAATGTCAAACTATTTATTTTGGCAGAAAGAATAAAAAATTATTTAACTGATGAGAGATTGTAAATCTCTGAGATGTAGAGGATCTGGGTGTTCTCATGCATGAATCACAAAAGGTTAGTATGCAGGTACAGTAAGTAATTAGGAAAGCTAAAAGAATGTTTTGTTTATGGCAAGGATCAGTTAAATATAAAAGTAGGGAGATTATGAGACCACATCTGGAGTATTGAGCAGTTTGGTCTCCTTATTTAAAGAAGGATACTAACGTGTTGAAACTGTTTAGAGGTTTACTAGACGAATGCCTGGAATTGGTGGCAAGTGTCTTAGGACAAAAGGTTGGACAGGCCAAGCTTATGTCTGCTAGCACGTAGAAAACTTAAGGATAACTATATTGAAACCTGTAAGATCCTTTTGGCTTCAGATATGTCAGACCTGCTGAGTTTCTCCAGCAATTTCTGTTTTTAAGGTCTTGAGGCATTTTAACAAGATAGATGTGGAAAGGATGTTTCCTCTTCAGAGAGAAGCTAGAACTAAGGCTCACTTTAAAAATAAAGGGTCATCTATTTGAAACAGATGAGAAATAATTGTAGTCATGAGGATCGTGAGTCTTTGGAACACTCTTCGTGAAAAGGTGATGGAAGCAGAATCTTTGAATATTTTTAAGGCAGAGATGCATAGATTCTTGGTAAGCAAGGAGGTGAAACATTATTGGGGGTAAGCAGACGTGCAGTTGAGGTTACAGTTAGATCAACAGGCTTTAGGAACCAAATGACTGACTCCTACTCCTATCTTGTATGTTTAAGGCAATCTACCCCTTCAGGTGAGAATTTTGTAGAGAAGTATTCATTTGAAGTTAGCCATAGCTCCATTTTTCAGCAACAAAATCAATTCTTGAATTTCATTTCTCTGCATGTTGTTTAGGAGGCTGCCTTTATTGCAGTTCCCTAACTGTAGGGCTTTATCTACAGGTGACAGAGGAACTCTTCCTTGACCTTTCCATCATTGAACTACTTACAATCAATGTTGTTACTAATTGCAGGAGCGTTGACTATTCTAAATAATAGAGAATTATCAATTTTACTGCTATTAATAGTTTGCAGTTAAGAGTGGAGAAAGGGAAATAAAACAGAAAGGCAGAAGTATACAGCATGTCCCACAGCATCTTTGCTAGAACTAGAAATTGAAAGATCAAATGAACCTGCCAACAAACCAGATGTGATAAAAATGAGAGAGACACAAGGAGTTATCCAGAATTTTACTTTGAAGTGTTACCCCACTGTTTATTTTAGGTATCTGCTAATACTGGAGCATCATCGATGAGTGGCTACCTTTATAGGTCAAAAGGTATTAAGAAACCATGGAAACGACTCTGGTTTGTCATTCAGGATAAGGTGTTATATACTTATGCTGCCAGTGAGGTAAGAACCTGTCCAGTTATTATATAGATAAATGTTTATTTGTCAGTTAAATGTCTGAGACTGTACCACAGCTAACTTAGGAGAAGGAAAAAAAAATTAGAGTGCAATGGATGATATTATTAGTTTCACATTAACACAACACTGTTTCATAGTAAGGTATTACAGTTTACCTGTTCTTTTCTACAATTAAGTTGTAATGATTATTTTACAAAACTCAACTTTTTTTTGAAGAGCTAATAGGCTATTTGTGCCAGTTTATTACTATATTGACTGTATTGTGTATCAGCCTCTATAGCTGTGTTGGGAGCAATCTTAGAAGTCTGTTTGTATGGCGTGCATTTTTTCCTTTCCACTCAATTTTTTCTCAATGGAAAGATGAGTGTTTAATTCACTTAACTGCAACATTTGAAATGCATTAATACAATGGGAAAGACAGTAGCTGCTGCAGTTTTAAGTGTCCAACTTTATGGCTCCTGACCCCAGCCACTGTGGCACTTAAAGTACAGGCCATACAGTTCTCCTTTACGTTCAAATTTTTTTTATTGCTGTTTTTCTTTTGTTGATTCTTTTGTGATTTGGAAAGAGGCATTGATTTATTAGTGAATAACTTTAAATCATCCATTGGTATTAACAGTCTGTAACATGAAAATTAATGCATGTATTTGAATAGAAACTTGGCAGACTTGTAAACTGTTGAGAAGAACTCCAAAATGAACTTGCATAAGACATTTGTTTGACCCCAGGTGAAGCACTGTGTATAGTTCTGGCCACTATATTATAGGAACGATATGAATATATTGAAGAGTGCAGAAGTGATTTACAGAATTGATTCCAGGGAAGAGAAATTTCAGTTATGAGGGTAGATTAAAGAATTCGGGACCGTTCTCCTTGGAAAGAAGAGGCTGAGGAGATTTGATAGAAATATTCAAAACCATGAGCAGGCTTGATAAGAGTAGATGGTGAGAAACTGTTTCCGTTTGTAAAAGGAACAAGAATGAGAGAGCATAGATTTGAAGTGATTTGGGAAAGAAGCAAAAGTGGTATGAGGAAAAACAAAGCTTTTCACACAGCAAGTGTTTAGGTTATAGAATGCATTGCCTAGAAGTGTGATGGAAGCATTTTCAATTGAGATATTCAAGAGGGCATTACATTATTTGAATGAAAATAATGTAGAAGGCTATGGGGAAAAGGCAGGAGATTGGCACTTGGTACTAATGCTCATTTGAAGAGTTGGTGCAGGTTTGATGAGCTGAATGGCCTCCTTCTGCACTGTAAGACTTCTGTGACTCTGTTATATTCTTTGTGGCCCCCGTGACTGTGAACAAGGACCAATATGGCCCACGAAGCCAAAACTTGAAATAAGTTGCATTAGGTAATCTAGTGATAATTTTATTTTATATGCCTTACCTATTGAAGCTTCTCACAAAAATTATCTCTAATGTCTATTTTTTAAAAACAGGATGTAGCTGCATTAGAGAGCCAACCACTGCTAGGATTCACAGTTTCTGAACTCCAGGATGATCTTTCAGAACCCAAAGTGATTTTCCAGTTGCTTCATAAGAGAACACTGTTTTATGTATTTAAAGCAGATGACCGTCATACTGCCCAAAGGTGAGTAAAACAAGTCATTGTTCGGCAGCAAAAGCTGTAGATGCTAGAACCAGAAAATAGTGAAAATACTCAGCAAGTGAGGCAGCATCTACAGAGAGAGAAAGTGAGTTAACATCTCAGGTCATTAATACTGGTAAATGTGTCACAAGACAAATTCTCCTCTAACATCCTTCAAATAAAGTGTTCTGATTAAAACCTCCTTGACTTTCCTTTTCCTAGGGTTCATGAAACGTTTCCTAATCCAGTATAAGACTTTTCCCTCCTTCATCTTTTTTTTTCTGGTTCATTGTCTACATTGGTATTGCTTCATGCTTTTGTTCTAGGCTGCCAAATTTCATCGACTTTGTTTCATTTTCCATCTTACCTTTACCTTCACATGGTCCATCTCTACATTTCTATTCCCTCCTTCTAATTATCTTTCTTTATCTGGAGGTGGGCTGTCAACAAATATCTACAATAATCTCATGGATTCCTGCTGATACCTTGACTCAACTTCTTCCCACCCTGATTCCTGATAAGAATGTGTTCCTTTCTTGCAGTTTTTCTGCCTTAATTCTACCTCCTCTAAAAATGTTATATAAAAGGCTATAAGACGGAGAGTTCATGGTTTTTTTAAATTCATTCATAGGATTCGGTCACTGCTGGGTTAATAGTTTAGCAAATGAGAGGATTAGCAAACTATCGAAAAAAAAAGCTGAGAAAAATTAGTAATCTTCAACTGTAACTAGTGGGATGCCATAGGGATCAGTGCTGGGGCCTCAACTATTTACAATCTATGTTAATTACCTCAACGAAGGATCCAAATGTGCTGTAGTCCAGTTTATTGACGACATAACAGCAGGTAAGAAAGTAAGTTATGAAGAGAACACAAAAGTCTCCAAAGGGAGATGGATAGATTAAATTAGCAAACCTTTGGCAGTTGAATCTAAAGTGGGATAATTTTTAATCTTTTATTGGATTTGTGTTGCTATCTAAGCCAGCATTTGTTGCCCATCCCTCAGTACCCTTGAAAAAGGCGTTATGAGACATTATCTTGAACCACTGCATTCTATCTGCTGCACGTACACCCACAGCACTACTTGAGGGGTGTTCAAGGATTTTGACTCCGCTACAGTGAAAGAACAGAAATATAGTATCAAGTCAGGATAATGTGTGGCTTGGAGGGTAACTTGCAAGTGGTGATGTTCTAGTGCCTCTTCTTCCCTTGCCCTTGTAGTTAAAAGTAGATAGAAGTCATAAGTTTGTAACATGCTGTCAAAAGAAGCTTTGCAAGTTGCTGCAGTGGATCTTGTAGATGGGTATGTTGGTGAGAAGGATGTGAATGTTTGGTGGTGCATAGGGTGTTGAACTGGCAAACTACTTTGCCTAAATAATGTTGAGCTTCTTGAGTGCTTTTGGAATTGTACTCATCCAGGTAAGAGTATAGTATTCTATCAGACTTCTAATTTGTGACTTGTACATAAAGGGCAGGCTTTGGGAAGCAGGAGGTGAGTTATTCTCTATAGAATTCCCAAACCCTCTTCTCTTATCCACAGCATCTATATGGCTGCCCCATTTCCACTTCTAGTCAGTAGTGTGAATTCAACACTGGTGATGTTCATTATCATGAGGAAATGGTTAAAAAATTTCTTGTTGGAGATGGTCATTGCCTTACACCTGTGTTGCACTGAGTTTACTTGTCACCTATAAGTCAAAGTCTGAATATTGTTTGGGTCTTGCTACTTGTGCATATTGACTGCTTCAGTATCTGAGGAGTTGCAAATGGTTTTGGGAAATTTTGCAATATTTAGCAGAAATGATGATGCAGGGATGGCTATTGATGAAGCAGATAGAAGTGACTGAACCTCAGAAGCTCTGTATCATAGTGTTCTGCAGTTAACCTTTTTACTTATTCATACCTGGCACATAGAAAGATGGTTGTGGTTGTTGGATGACAAGGTGTGGAGCTGGATGGACACAGCAGGCCACGCAGCATCAGAGGGGCAGGAAAGCTGACGTTTCGGGTCTGGACCCTTCTTCAGAAATGGGGGGGGGGGGAAGGGGGCTCTGAAATAAATAGAGAGGGGGAGGCGATGATAGAAGGTGGATAAAGGAGCAGATGGATGGAGAGAAGACATCCCGCCTCCTTGAGGCGGGATGAAGCCAGCACACGTGAGTGTAGGTAGGGAGTTGGGATGGGGGTTGGTCCGTGAGGAGGGAGGGGCGGGTAGGTAGGGAAGACGGACAGGTCAAGGAGGCGGGGATGAGGCTATGGGTAGGAAGTGGGGGTGGAGGTTGGTCAGTGAGGTAGGAGGAGCAGATGGATGGGAGAAAAGATGAACAGGTCAAGGAGGCGGGGATGAGAGGGGCTGGTCTTGGGATGAGGTCGGCCGCCCTCCTCACTGACCAACCCCCAGCCCAACTCCCTACCTACACTCACCATTACTGGCTTCATCCCGCCTCCTTGACCTGCCCATCTTCTCTCCACCTATCTGCTCCCTATCCACCTTCTATCATCGCCTCCCCCTCTCTCTATTTATTTCAGAGCCCCCTTCCCCTCCTCCATTTTTGAAGAAGGGTCCAGACCTGAAACGTCAGCTTTCCTGCTCCTCTGATGCTGCCTGGCCTGTTGTGTTCATCCAGCTCCACACCTTGTTATCTCAGACTCCAGCATCAGCAGTTCCTACTATCTCTCTGTGGTTGTTGGAGGTCAGTCATCTCCAGTCAAGGACATCTCAGCAGCTGTTCCTCAGGTTAGTGTCCTAGGCCCAGCCATCTTCAGCTGCTTCATCACTGACCTTCTCTCTATCATAAGATCAGAAGTATGAAATGTGCAATCATCGGCAGACAATGTTCAACACCATTTGTGATTCAGATGCTGAAGTCATCTAGATTCAAATGCAACAAGATCTGGACAATATCCAGACTTGAGCTGACAAATGGCAAGATACATTCGTACCACACAAATGCCAGGCATTGACCATCTCCAATTAGAGGCAATCTAACCACCTCCCCTTGACATTCAATGGAGTTACTATCACTGAATTCCCCATTATCAATACCCTGGAGTTTACCATGGACCAGAAACTCAACTGGATTCACTACATATACACAGTGGCTATCAGAACAGGTCAGAGGCTAGGAATATTGTGGAAAGCCAACTGATCTCCTGACTCTCGAAAGTCTGCCCACCATCCACAAGGAACAAGTCAGGTGTATGATGGAATTCTCCCCACTTGCCTGAATGGATGCAGCTCCAACAACACTCAACAAGCTTGACACCATCCAGGACAAAGTAGCCCATTTGATTGGCACCATATCCGCAAACATCCACACCGTCCAGCACCAACACTCAGTACACACTGCTGCTATTATCTACAAGATGCACTCCAGAAATTCAACAAAGATCCTTAGACAGCTCCTTCCAAACCCATAACCACCTCCATCTGGAAGGGCAAGGGCAGCAGACACATAGAAACAGTATCACCTGCAAATTCCCCTCCAAGTCACTAACCATCCTGACTTGGAAATAGATCACTGTTCCTTCACTGTTGCTGGGATAGAACCATGTAATTCCCTCCCTAACAATATTGTGGGTCTACTTACAGCACATGGACTGCAGCAGTTCAAGAGGCAGCTCGCTACCTTCTCAAAGGCAACTAGGGATGGGCAATAAATGCTGTCCAGCCAGTGATGCCCACATCCCACAAGTGAATAAATAAGACCAAGTTTATATTTTACAATATTCTGCAAGCTGCCAGATTTTAGCCTGATCAATTAATCTATCTGTATCCCTTTATGACTTCTTGACAACTCATTTTCCTGCCTATCTTTGTGTCATCAGAAAATTTAGCCTACTGTATATTCAGTGCCTTCATCCAAGTTATTGATATAGATTGCAAATTTTTGAGGCCCCAATATTGATCCCTGGCCCACTCGTAAAAGCTTGCCAACTCCACTTACTCCTAATTGTCCATCTCCTGTTAGTGAACCCATCCTCAATCACTGCTCATATGTTACCCCTCTGTTATGGCTTTAAAAGGTGCATTTTGTCCTTTTTTTTATGAAGAAAGGTTGAGAGAGGTGACAAGCAGCCTACTCAGAATCACCAGAGTAAATAGTTTTTTTTAAGTTGCAACAATAGAAGCAGCCTGAATGGGTGGGGTCAAGCCCCCACAGAACCACGATTTTTAGTTTTAGTTTTTCAGTAGCAGCTACTGAGGTCTTGGAGCTGTTTTTCCTGTCTTGGTCACAGCTAAAAGCTGGGGGTTCTCTTCCTGCTGCCAGAATTGCATGTGAGACAAAATCTGTTTTACTGAATTTGCCAAGGGTGTGTTTGTAGGATGTTACTATATTGGAATAGTTACTGTTTAGTAGCTAAATAATCTATTATTCTGTTAAGTTTTCCAATAGAGTTAATGATTCAATTTCTTTCTTTTGTTGTATTTTAACCATAATGTACGAATAAGGTGATTTTACATCAAATCTAATAGTTTGATCAATCGAATTATCCAGAACTCAACTGCCTGGCCCTTGCCTGTAAAATAAGAAAAATTAGGGTCTAGGCCAACTTTTTAATATATTTTGAAGGGGGGGATTGGTCTGGTCCATAATACCTTATACTACGAGCATTTATTTATTTTGTGTAGTAACCTTTTGTTGGGGCATCTTATCCAAGCATAATACATCTCCAAGTTTCCTGTTATGTACTTTGCTTGCTATTTCCACAAAGCACTTATAAGGAATTAGTCAAATGTCATTTCCCTTTCAAAAAAAATCATGTTGTCCCTGTTTGATTGTACTATGATTTTTAAATGTTTAGCTATTACCTCAGTGATTGATTCTAGTATTTTCCCTTTACAGATGTTTCGGCTAACTGATCTTATGTTCTCCTGCTCTTTATCTCTCCTTTCTTGAATGCCGGTATTTGCGTTAGCAGTTTTCCAAACTGCTTTCCAATGCATCTGTATCTCAACAGCTATTTCATATAAGATTCTAGGATCCAGGCCATCACATCCAGGGGGCTTATCAGTCATTGTTTCTGATATTTTTCCCATAACATTTCTCTCATAATTTGTGGTTGTTTTAAGTTCCTTTCTCCCTTTTAACCTCTTGATTTTCAAATATTCTTAGGATGCTTTTTGTGTCTTCTACAATGAAGACAGACATAAAATGCCTGTTCAGTACTTCATCTTATCTTTGTTTTCCATTATTAATTTCTCAGTTTGACCCTCTGTGGGACCAGCATTCACTGCAGCTGCTCTTTTCCTTTTTAAATACTTATAGAAACACGCACCTTATTTTAAAATAATTCTGTCAAGCTTTCTCTCATACTCTAATTTCTTCCAAATTATTTTCAATCATTCTTTGCTGTTTTCTAAAATCTGTCCAATCTTCTGACCTACCCATAAGTTTTGCAGCACTGTACACTTTTACTTTAAATTTAATACTGTCGTTCACTCCCTACTTAGTCAGAGTGCATCGTTCTCTTGGAGCCTTTCTTTGTCAATAGAATGTATCTTGGCTGAGAATTATGAAACGTTTCCTTAAATGCCTGACATTGCTTCTCAACAGACCTATCTTTTAACCTGTTCTCCCAGTTCACTTTAGCCAATGTTGTTCTTGTACCCTTGTAATTGCCTTTATTTAAGATTAAGACACTAGTCTTAGACCTACACCAAGCTCAGTGTGAAATTCTGTTATGATCACTGTTGCCGAGAGGCTGTAATTACTATGAGATAGTGAACTAATTTCATCTCATTGCATATTGCAAGGTCTAAAATTTCCTGCTTCCTGGTTGACAGTAGGAATGTGAAAGACATTTTATGGGAAAAAAATACTGTCATAAGTACTCTATGAATTTATAAAGCTTTTTTGCCATTCTGATTAAGATTATGAAGATTGCCAGTTATTTTTACCATATCTTGAAGGCCTGTATAGTCTGCCCAACAGTGTACAATTACTGTAGTTTATAGTAATATAAACTATACTATTATAGTAGTTACTATAATCTACTCCCACAAGTGATTTTTTTGCTATTTCTTATCTCTATCCAAACTGACTGTATAATGTGATTTTGTGAACTGTGGTCATCTCTGATTATTGGACTAATTTCATTCTTAATTAATCTAAAGAAATGTGCTCCTAAGTTACCAAGCAGATGAAACTTATTTGTTTCTGCACTTGTTTGAAATTATAGGAGATTGCTTTGTACATAAAATTCTGAGACATGACAGATACAATAATTAACAAATGTTCCAAATTTCTCAACAGATGGGTAGAAGTTTTTCAAGAAGCTACTGTGTTATAACACTCCTAAAACAGTCACTACACCAGGGGAGGACTTTGAGAAGCAACTCCATGAAAAATATACCACACTGAGAATGCTAGAGTATGGTGTTGATATTGCAAAAAGATTGAATAAAAATATTCATATTCACACCTTAATCTCCTGTGACTAGAGATTCATCTTGAATATCAGAATGAACTGCAAAGATTCTGCACCAGCCACAAAAGCTATCCATGTACTCTCAGATGTTGCCTGGAAAAGGCCTTGAAGTTGAAAAGTTGACCAAAGTCATTGACTAATTTAATTGCCTTTTGGTGACAATGAAAGCAAGAATTAATCAAGCTCTATTCTTTCAGTCTGGCTATTTTCTCATCTCCCAAAAAGATTTCCATGATGGTGTATTTCTGTGCTACATTTCTCAAATGTGATGGAATGGTTTCAGTATAAAACTGTGAAAATCACCACATTACTATTGATGTAAAGGCCCACCTTGACCTCTCCAGTTTAATCATGGATTATTGAATTGACATGTTCAATCTCTTGAAGACCTCCACATTCAGAAGTGATTTGTGAATACCTCAAATTTCCATGAGGTAAATTCAGTACCTCACTTGGTACTCAACTTTGTAGACCACAAAGGTCTAGTTTGTGCAGATATAGTTGATTTTATCTGGGGTCACTATTGGCCTGAATACCTATGCTTTGGAGAAAGGAAGGAATAGTTTTCTGATTCCGCTCATCACTGCCCATTGACCCGAATAGATAGTACCTACCTGGACACCAAACCTGGTATTGATTTATGAAGACTAAATTCCTGAAACAACCAAGTGAGCATATGGTGATTCACTGAAGGACTGCTAGTGTCCATGATGCTGCATTGAGAAGGAGCTGGTGCTTCAGAAAAAGGAAGAGAAGAAAATTGGACAAAATGTTGCTATTTGGTTCATGACTTACAAACTTTGAGATACAAACGAAGTAATTTGGTAGCCTGAGACAACTGTATATATAAACAGGTTGACATGAGATATTGTTGGAAGCAAGTAGTCTTTGATGATTCCAATATTCTTGTCTGGTTTTCACGGCATTAATTTCAATACTAGATAGTTCTCATGATTTTCCAGGTTTATCAGAATGTGCGCTTATATTTTTCAAAATGTTATGGTGGGAACAGGGCTGTTAAATGCTGCCCAATTTTCCAATATATTTTAACATTATTGTTTCTATTTAATATTTGGCTTTTGTAAAAAAGAATGACGACGAGATAGTTCAGCAAGGATTTATACATGCAGGCATGAGCTAGATTTATGTATTTATTTAACTATTGTAATGAGCATCTATGGTTCTTCATGGAGCACAACAGACATCACATAGAATTTAAAGTGCAAATTAATGTAAAATATGCCTGTTCTTCCAGTACTAACTTTTTATAAGTATGTAGAAAGTTGAATGTAAACTAGCATTTGGGATAAATATGGCCTGGTGAATCTAAATGCAGGGACTCTGATTTTCACACCGTGTAGGATTCCTTTCAATGGGTGAGGGAAACAATTCCCTTGTTTAAAAAAACTCTACAAAATGCTGAATCTGTACGTTCATTGATGATGGCCAGAAATGTCTTTCAAAAGACCAGGTATGAAATTGCTTACATCCAATTTCACAAATAATGCTACTATTTGCTTGAGTACTTCTGTAGAGAAGAAGAATCAGCTTGGATTTTCATTTGAAAGAGTTGAGTCAGAAGGTTGTGGATTCAGAATTCCACTTGAGACTTGAGATAATATCAAGTCTGCTGCTTTAACGGAGATGCCAGCTTTTTGTTGAGACATTGAACTGACACTCCTAACTGTTTAGGTGAATATAAAAACAAATTTCGTAGCTTTGCTTTGAAGAAGATCTGGCAAATGCTGGTCCATCAGACATCAACACTAATTGATAAATTACTTAGTCATTCATCTCATTTGCAGCCAGCAAAATTATTTGTGTGAATTGGATTTGTCTCTTATTAGGATATTTATCTGCTGCTGAGGATATGATGAAGCACCATTTAAAGTTAAACTCTTAAAGCAATTCCAGCGTATTGGCCTTGACAACCTTGCCTAGAGTGCATTGATTGTTTTCTGTGAAGAACTTGCTGATATCAGTTATAAATTTGTCTTTTACTGGTTTTCATCTATATCCACTACAGTTTAAATCTACCTTTTCTACAATTTGTTTTTGATTTGTCTCTGTGAAGTGCCTTAGGACATTTTTCTACATTAAAGGTGCTATATAAATGCGAGGTGTTATTTACTGTCTTAAATAGCTCTGTAAGGCCACATCTCAGTCATCTCCCTTCAAAGTAGAGCATGAGATTTTGCCAGTATTCTAGCATAATGAGGAATCAGAGCTTTTTAAATCCCTAAATTGCGTCCGTTCTTTGTGTTTCTGGCCAATATTGTCAGGACTGACCACAGCACCATGCTGTTAAAGATTGACTTTTTTCGGTCTTCAGTATAAAATCTCTGTCCGAACAATTCCACATTGTTTGACCTTTTTTCAAAAACTTCACACAATCATACAGTACACAAGAAGTCTACGTAGCCTTTTTGCAACTTCATGATGCTGCTATAACTCAGCAAAATCTGAGGGCACTGATCAGAGTTCTGATTTCTTGACCTGTGGATTAAGGATTCTGTTGAAGAGCAAGCAAATATTGTACAGTTGTACTAATCTTTTAAATTTAGCTTTTCAGGATGGGGGAATGCATTTCCACATTAAGGCCTTTGTATTCTTCTTGTAAACCACAGCACAATTCCACATGAATCAGTACTGCTGTTCTTTCTGCCTCTGTATATTCATGTATGCCTAGGACAAACTTGTCCAAACAACAGTAGCATTAAAGTTTGCGACATTTAAGTTGCTATATAACTGTAAGAACCACATGCAACAGCCTCCCACTCCCATACTGTTGTCCCTGTATCTTCCAAGGATTGCCTCCTATTTCTTAACCACATGCTATCCTATGTGGCAAAATTTGAAAATATAACCTTGGTTTCAAAATGTATGGTGACAAGACACTGCTACACTCATCATCTTTCTTAAGCCCGCCACTCTCTAAATGTCAAGCAGAATTTACTATGATTACATCATGGGAAGATCCAAAGCCATTGTCCTCCTGTTCCCAGCCACTGACTCCATTTCTTGCTTTCAACTGTCTGAGAATGAACTAGACTGCTTATAACCTTGATGTCACATCTGACCTCACGAGCTGACCCTACATTGTCAGGCACACCGTTTGCACCTCCATAACATTGCTCAACTCTGCCTGAATCACTGAACTTCTCATCCATGCCTCAACTTTCCAGTGCACCCCTGGCTGCCCTCCAGCTGCACCTCCCATGAACGTAAGATCATCTAAAATTGTGCTGCTTATAACCTTACTTGCACAAAGTCCCATTTATCCTTCACCCCTATGCTTAATGCTAAAACAGTATGGTTAATGGCACAATGTTAGAATTGTCATCCTTGTTTACAAATTTTTTTTGCATTCCCTCCACTGTTGTCTGTAACTTTCTCCAGCCTTGCAACCCTCCAAGAAATCCATGCTCCTTCAATTCTGACCTTCTGCACATTAGTTTTTAATTATTCCAACACGAATGGCCATACCTTCAGCGAAACCCAAGTACTGGAATTCCCTCCCCTAAGTTGCTCTCCCTCACTTGCTTTGATGAGAAGCTGTTTGAACTTATCTTATGATCATCTATCCAAATAACTCCTGAATGGAGAGTGTCATTTTTTGTTTTATAATGCTTCTGTGATGCACCTTTTGATGTTTCACTATGTTTAAAGTTCTGTATATACATGTGCTTTGTTGTATATAAGCACACTGTGTCACCCTTGTTGCTGTTATTTGGACAAGTTAAATTTGATTTAGGACCTTGCAGTGTTTGATGCTGACCTCGGTGCCCAAAATATTAGAAATGTTCTATAATTGAGCATTGATACCCTACACTTATTAAATACAAATTGAGGCTGAAGCATCAAAATCTTTCTTTTCAATGTATTTATGTACTAACCCTAGAAACTGGGATAGTGTGCCACTATCTTTATGGTGTAAAGTGAATGGGATAACCTGGTAGTTTCTGTCCATGCCTTCATCACTAGAGTTCATTTTATACTCATTTTCCCATTTTTAACAAAGGTTTGTGGAATGAACAACCTTTTATTAATTCCTGACATATGGGCATTGATGGAAAAGCATGTATTCACTGTCCATTGCTACTCATCTTGGGAAGGGGTGGTAGGTGTAATAGCAGTTTGATTCAACTGAGCTGCTTGTTAAAGTGCTTGCAGAGAGCAGGAAAAATCCAGCATGATGGTGTAGGACTGAGGTCACAGATCAGATGAGGATAGCATGTCTCCTTTCTTCAAGGAGTGACTTGAAAGTTTTACAACAGTCCAATAGCTTTTCATAGTCACAATTATTGATATCAGCTTTTTATTTCAAACAGCTATTGTTGGACTTGAACTTGTTTTCTGGATTAGTATCCTGGCCTCTGAATTAATAGGTCACTAACATAACCATTGCAATACTCACAGGATCCACCTTTCACTGCAAACATTTTTATTGCATGCATGAAGGTTCAACATTTTTGCTTTATTCTGCTGCCCAATAGGCTTTCCCTATAAAAATGTGAGTGAGTGAATGCTCTAAATAATATGTATCAAAACAGATACGTCTGTCTTTGTATCCTCATCTGTGGTTCTCATCACCTGCTCTTTTCCCATTGGCTAATAAATGTTTTCTTTTAAATATTTAATTTGACGAGTTCATCAAATCATTAAGAGTACAGAAGAGGCCTACAATCCATCAAATCTATACTGCCAAAGTGATACTAAACCCACAAAAGTCACACCTTCCAGCACTAGGCCCCTTACACTTGAATGTTATGAAATTTCAAGTACTCATTAAAGTACTTTATAAAGGTTGGTAGGTTTCCCATTTCAACTACCCTCCCAGGTGAGTGAATTCCAGATTCTCACCACTCTGAGTGAAAAACTGTTTCCTCAAATTCCTTCTAAAGTTCCTGTCTTTCATCTTAAAATTATGTCCCCTTTGACTAAGGGGAATAGCTGATTTCTATGTCCATGACCCTCATACTCTTACACACCTCTACCAGGTTCCCCCTTCAATCCCTGCTCCAAAAAAAACCCCTAAACTTGTCCAGTATTTCTTTACAGTCAAAGCACTTCATCCCAGGCAACATCCTGATGAATCTCCTTTGCAACCTCTCCAGTC
>NC_063353.1:3196597-3217306 GCF_021869965.1 Rhincodon typus | reverse complement strand
GATGGGCAATAAATGCTGATCTCGCTGACATGATAACAAAATTCAATGATGGTGCATCTACAGCCATCTGAGGGAAACAGTTCCAAAGATTCATAATCCTAAGTGAAGAAATTTTTCATCACAGTCCTAAATGATTTCTCTTCGTATTGAGACTGTGCCTTCATGTTCTAGATTCTCTAGCCTGGGAAAACAACCTCTCCATACCTACCTTGTCAAGCCCCTGTAATGAGATCAATTCTAAATCTTCGATTTGGTTCCAATTTTCTCAGCTTGTGATCACAGGGCAATCCTCTTAATCTGTGGACAAATCTAGTGAAACTTCACTATACTATACTGCCTCCAAGGCAAGTATATCCTACTTATATATGGAAACCCAGAAGTGCACACAATATTCCAACCATGGTCTTTCCAAAGTCCTGGACAACTGTAACGAGATTTATTCTTGCATTCCAATTATCTTGCAATAAATTTCAACATTCATTTGCTTTATTTATTTGCATGCTGTCTTTTTGTGTTTCTTGTAGAGAAAGGCTCAGGTGCCTATTTCACTTCATTAAAAAGATTTTTTTCTTTACTATTCCTATGAATGAAGTGAAAAATTATATACTTCACCATATTGTATCCCATCTACCTCGTTGCTTACTCACT
The DNA here is from genome assembly GCF_021869965.1 of Rhincodon typus. Lineage (NCBI taxonomy): Eukaryota > Metazoa > Chordata > Chondrichthyes > Orectolobiformes > Rhincodontidae > Rhincodon > Rhincodon typus. Next base: position 3,216,658 of record NC_063353.1, on the reverse strand, counting down.
TAACCTGCCTACATCTCTTTGCAGCTCTTTATGCTCCCTCTAACAGCTGTATCCCCATCTACCTTTGTATTATCAGTACAGATACATTACTCTCTCCACATCCAAGTAATAGGTGGTTCCAGCACTTAACTGTGCAGTTCTCACTTGTGACAACCTGCCAACTTCAGAATACCTTAATCATGCCTTCTCTTTGCTTCCAGTTCATTAATGATCCTTTATTCACATCATTTATTATATCCAACTTCATGAGCCTTTATCTTGTCTATTAACCTTTTGTGTGACACCTTATCAAAATGTACTTGGATTTCCAAAGGACGCTACATTGGATGGTTCCACTTTACCTAGTTACAAGCTCAAAAAGGCAAGTAAATTTATCAAATACAATTTCCATTTCTCAAAACCAATTTTTCGTTTTAAAAACCATTATCAAGAATTCTTTGATATTACTTTCCCGCATTGTCTCAATGACTGATATCAGGCTAATAGTTCCCTGTTTTCTCTCTTCTCCCTTTCGTGTATAGAGGTGTTACATCTGCTAAATTAGAAACTGCTGGGACAATTCCAGACTCTAGGGAATTTTGGAAAACCATAACAAGGATATCCACCATTTCCGTAGCTCCTTTTTAGAATTCCAGAATGTAGACCATCAGATCCTGAGGATTTGTCAGATTTTAATCCTCCTGAAGCTTCTCCAGTACAGTGCCTCTGCTGTTATTAATTACCTTAATTTCTTCACTCTTTTTATCACCAAGCTATCCTCTATTGCTGGTCTGTAACTTGTGTTTTCAATGGTAAAAACAGGCAAAATATTTGTTCAGTGTCTCTGCCACTTCCGCATTTTCCATGATAATTTCGCCTGTCTCTGCTTCTAAGGGACCAACTTTTATGTTAGCTGCTCTGTTATTTACATTCGTAAAAGCACATATAATCTGCATTTACATTCCTGGCTTGTCTAATTTCATATCCTATGTTTTCCTTTCCATCAACTTTTCATGGCCTTTTGCTAGTTTCTAAACAATTTCCAAGATTCAGACTTACAATCTTAGCAAGAATAATTGCAAGTTTTTTTATTTAAATCTAATACTATAATTGATCGCCTTTGAAAGCCAAGCTGGTTCTTTATCACAGAGTTTTTGTTATTCAATGGAATTTTTTTTTGACATTTTTAATTGTTCAAATATTTTCTACTGTTTATGTACCACCATATTTTTTGGTCTATTTACAAAATAAACCTTAGCTTGCTCTTCCTACACACAAACATAATTGGTCCTAGAGTCAGAGAGTCATACAGCATGGAAACAAACCCTTTGGTCCAACCAGTCCACGACGAACTAAACTAAAACTAAACTAGTCCCACCTGCCTGCTCCTGGCACATATCCCTCCAAACCTTTCCTATTCATGTATCTATTCAAAGGTCTTTTAAATGTAATTGTACCCGCATTCACCATTCCTCAGGAAGTTCATTCCACACGCAAACCACCCTCTGTGTAAAAAATTTGCCTCTCATGTCTTTTTCAAATCTTTCTCCTCTCACCTTAAAAATGTGCCCCCAGTCTTGAAATCCTCCATCCTAGGGAAAATACAACTACCATTACCATTAACTCTATCTCTACCTCTCACTATTTTACAAACTTCTATCAGGTCTCCTCTCAACCTCCGATAAAATAGTCCCAGCCTATCCAGCCTTTCTTTACAACTCAAACATTCCATACCCAGCAACATCCTGGTAAATCTCTTCTGAACCCTCTCCAGCTTGATAATATCCTTCCTATAACTGGGCAACCAGAACTGGACACAGAATTCCAGAACTGGCCTCACCAATGTCCTGTACAGCCTCAATATGACTACCCAACTCCTATACTCAAAGTATTGAGCAATGAAGGCAAGCATGCCAAATCACCCGGTCGATATGTAATGCAAACTTTGAAGAATTATGTGCCTGCAGCCTTACGTCCCTACCATTAATTGTTTAAGCCCTACCCCTTGCTTGTTGTACCAAAATACAATACCTCGCATTTATCCAGATTGAACTCCATCTGCCATTTTTCACCCCATTGACCCATTTCATCAAGATCCCTCTGTAATCTTAGAAAACCTTCTTCACTGTCTACTGTGTCACCAATTTTGATATTGTCTGCAAACTTAGTGAACATGCCTTCTATATTCTCATCCAAATCATTTATATGAATGATAAACAAAAAAGAGGACCCAGAACCGATCACTGTGGAACACCACTGGTTGCGCCTCCAGTCTGAAAAGCAACCCTCCACCATTACACTCTCTCTCCTGCCGTTAAGCCAATTATGTATCCAATTGGCAAGCTCAACCTGAATCCCATTTGACCTAACTTTACTAATTAGTCTACCATGTGGAACCTTGTTAAAGGCTTTACTAAAACCCGAATAAACAATGTCTACTGCTCTGCCATCATCAATCATTTTGGTTACTTCCTCAAAAAACTCAATCAAGTTTGTGAGACACGATTTTCCGTGCACAAAACCATGCTGACTTGTCTGGGTCATGAATAGGTTGCTCTGAATCTTAATATGGCATTCAGTTGTATTATGACCATTATCATCCAGTGAATTTCCTTTTATTATAAAATTATATTTAGCGCTGCATCAGGAGATCTAAAATAGCCTTATCCCTATAGTTAGAGCTATAGCATCTTGCTGCAGAAAACAGTTACAAAAAACATTCTACGGGTTCTCTGGCCCTAATGGTCTGGGTTTCTACAACTCCATCCCACACAAGACGATCTGCAAGCCCACTCCTTCTTGGGTGAACAGATTCTGAACTAGTCATCATTCATCATCACTCTCCTCTGCCTATTTAAACTTGCTCATACATTGAACAAAATGTGTGACTCCACTGATGTTCTCCAAATAAAATATGTTGCGATTGGGAATCTGTATTGGCCCTAGCTATGCTTACCTTACTTGAGGATTCACTGAACATTCTTTGTTCCAATCCTGCATCGGCTGACCTTCCTTACCTCTTTCTCAAGTACATCGATGACTGTAGTGGTGCCATCTTTTGCTTTGGTTGGAAGATATCTTCAGCTTTATTTCCACTTTGTAGCCTCTTTCTAACCTTCACATGGCCCAACTTTACCTTTCCTTTCTAAACATTTTAAAAAGTTTCCATTTCCAGTACTACTAAATGGTTACTGACCTGAAACATTAACTTGCTTTCTCATTTCAACAATGGTGCCAAATTTTGAGTAATGCCAACACTTGTTAATACTTCAGATTTTCTGCATCCACAGTATTTTACTTATGTAAGGATTTTTGAACTGTGTTTATGCAATTACATTTCTTTGTATTAAATGTTTTGCCTTATGCAAGGTGCCAGCTTAACTGTGAAAGCTAACGAAACAGTACAAATGAAGAAAGCTGTGCACCTGATGGAACTGCATAAACTTAATGGAAATCCCCACATCCTGGTTACAAAGCTATCTTTCAGAAAAGAACTTGAAGATTATTAGAATGGCTTCTGGAATGGCCACTGCTGGAACCTGAAAAAAAATTGTAGCTCAATAAAAGATACAAAAAGTAAGCAGAGTCAAAGCAACACAAAATCTACAACCGAACACTAACCTTTCCACATGCTCTACAGTGATGCCGCCTCCAGGTAAGTGTAAAGTCACATGTGCAGATCATGCACATGGTAGCCCGAGGATCAGGGATCCATATGGGTGCCTTAGTGCCCAAAGGTGTATTTAATTCTGGTTTGTCTGGTTCTTCCTAGAAGAAGAAAAAAAGTTCACAATAGCTTAGAAACTAAAAAGAAACTGAACAATCTATATTACCTGCAGGATGTTGCAACATATTGAAATTATATAAAAATTTTTCTACTTCTTTTAAAAGATGTACAAGAATGAGGTATTAAGTGGGAATTAAATGTTTCCTGAATCAAAGAAGGGTAATCAAACTTCATGAAAAATCTAACACGCTCTGGCAAAATTTTAAGTAACTAGTACAAGAATCCAAGATATTGGAGCACTATATGAGATTTCAGCTCTACACTGTAGAGCTCTGCCTCGGCCTGAAACAAAGTTTGCTCCATTACAGATTAGATATCTGTTTAATTATAATTGAGGCACAAGCACAGGAGAGGAAGGATCAGGTCTTAGTTCTCAAAGGTCCAACCTTTAGGAGTTTACCCTCATTGCTCCTCTTTTGATTAAAAATAAATAAAAAATAAATAAAACATTTTTAAAATTCATTCACAAGACAAGGGCATTGCTGGCTAGGCTAGCATTCGTTGCCCATCCCTAATTGCCCAGTGGGCAGTTAAAAGTCAACCACATTCCTGTGGCTCTGGTAAGGATAGCAGTTTCCTTCCTTAACGGACATTAGTGAACCAGATGGGTTTTTCCGATAATCATCATTGGACTCCGAATTCCAGAATTTTATCCCACCATCTACCATAGTGGGATTCAAACCCAGGACCCCAAAACATTACCTGGTTCTCTGGATTAACACTCCAGCGATAATACCACAAGGCCATCACCTCACCAAATGCCAGGCTCTAAGGTTGCAGATTGTGCTGGAGTTGATGGCCCACAGCACCTCATGGATGCCCAGTCTTGAGTTGTTAGATCTGTTTGAAATCCATCCCATTTAGCATGGTGATAGTGCCACACAATATGATAAGGGTTAATCTCAATGTGAAGGTGAATTTCTTCTCCACCATGATTGTGTGGTGGTCACTCTTATCGATACTGACATGGACAGATGCATCTACAGCTGGCAGATTGATGAGGATGAGGTCAAGAATGTTTTTCCCTTTTTTTGATTCCCTCACCATCTGCTGCAGACCCAGTCTAGCAGCTATGTCCTTTAGAACCCAGCTTGATCAGCAGTGCTGCTGCTGAGCCACTTTTGGTGGTGGACATCAAAACCCTCACCGAGAGTACATTTTGAGCCCCTGCCACCCTCAGTGCTTCCTCCAAATGTTGTTCAACGTGAGAGTTTAACATGGAGGAGTACTGATTCATCTGCAGATGGAGGATAGTATATGGTAACCAGTAGGAGGATTCCTTGCCCAGGTTTCTTCTGAAGCCAAGAGGCTTCATGGGGTCCAGAGTCAATATCGAGCACTCCCACGGCAACTCTGGATTGTATTCCACTGCTGTGCTGGGATGGTGATGGTTCTGTCTGGCACATTGTCTGTAAGGTATGATTCCATGGAGTATGACTATGTTAGAATGTTGCTTGACTAGTCTGTGAGACAGCTCCCCCAATTTTGGCAATGGTCCCCAGATGTTAGTAAGGAGGACATTGCAGAGTTGTCAGGGCTGTTTTTGCCATTGTCTTTTCCAGTGCCTGGTTCGATGCTAGGTGGTCCGGTTTAATTTCTTTGAGACTTCACAGGAATTTATACAACTGAATGGCTGGTTAGGCCAAAGTCAACTACATTGCTATTGGGCTGGAGTCACAAGTAGACTAGACCAGGTGTAGATAGCAGATTTCCTTCCTATCAACAATGGTTTCATGGTCATCAGTAGATCCTTAATTCCAGATTACTTTTATTGAATTGGCGGGATTTGAACCCACATCCTCAGAACATTAGCTGAGTTTCCGGATTAATAATCCAGTGATAACCACTAGGCCATCACCTCCACTCCCCTCATCAATCTAACTCCTCAGATACAAGAGGCCCTTTGGCCCATTGAGGATGTAGCACCAAAAATATATGTCTACCTGCACTAGTCTCACTTTCCTGCAATAGGCAAGTCATGAAGCCCTCAATCACACAAAATTATGACACTTCAAGTGCTTACCCAAGTACTTTTTGAAGGTTGTGAGGCTCCCCCCACCTCAACTACCTTCCCAGACTGTGCATTCCAGACCCCTCCATCCTCTGGGTTAAGGAAGTTTTCCTCAAATCCCCTCTGAACCTTCTGCCTTTTACTTTAAAATTATGACCCCTTGTTACTGAATCTTTGACTAAAGGGAACAGCTGCTTTCTATACACCTTGTCCATGCCCCTCATAATCTTCTACACCTCTATCAGGTTCCTCCCTCAATCTTCACTGCTCCAAAGGAAGCAACCCAAACTTATTACCTCTCTTCATATCTGAAATGCTCCAACTCGGGCAATATCTAGTGACTCTCTTTTGATTTATTTATTTGATATGTAACCAATTCTTATCTTCTATATCCCTCTATGCCCCTTCTCTGTTTATCTCTCTATCACACTATCTCTTCCTTTATCTCTCTCTTGAACCTCCTCTCTAAGTCTGACCTCATCTCTCTATCCCCATTTTTATGTTCCTCTCTATCCACCCCTCTCCATTTCCCTGCTCTATCTCCTCCTCTCTGTTCAACACTCTCAACAACCCTCCCCTTATCTCACACTGTTTATCTTTCTCTCTATTCCCCTCTCTTTATCCCCCCCCCACCATTTCTCTCTGATGCCACCCACAACATGGTGGCTGACTGTAATTGAATTGAGGCCACATCCTGTATAATGTCCATTTATGGACTATCATTTCAAGGATCACATTATAAATTTCCAGTATTGACACACACTCAAAATATTAATATGAAATATATTAACGTATGAAATGGCAGAGAACTCATGGTATTTGGGGGATAAATTCTAGTTCTGTTCATTTTGAATGGCCTTTGCAAGATTCTGAAAGTTTCAAGAGAACTGTGATGGCAAGAATAATTACTAAGGAACCATATGCTTTTCTTCCAGAATAGTTCAATAAAGGGTAGGACTTTTTTAAAAAATTACTCAACTTTACATGTGGTCGAAGAGTGCAATATACTACTAGAACCTGATCTCACTGACAATTGCAGTAAAGAGTTCACCATGGAATTTCCTTCAATTTTCATAGAACTTCTAAAACAAGAGCAGGCCATTTGGCCCATTGGCCCAAAAACAAACTATATTACTTCATACAAGACAATTTAAAACTCTGTCATCATAAATGTCCGAAAGAAACCCTTTAATCTCCTGTAATAACCTTACAGATATTCAAATTTCAATGAATAGTCAACTCTCTTTCCACGCAAAAGCTTCTTATTGAACTGGCACAGCTGCAAGAGTTTATTTTCAGCAAATATCTGCATCACTTAATGCTTTTTCCTTGAGTTAATGTCTCTTTCTGAATCCTTTAAAACTAGCTATTACCTCTGTTCGCTTATTTCTCAACATAAATTCATTAATCTCATGTCTTCTACAGGCTTGTATGATGTTGTCCTCTCTTGACACCTCCACAGCTTCTGCTACTTGAGTTTTCTTCCCACTGATTAGTAAGCACTTCAGGATATCAACTAATAGTACTTCTTCAGTCAATGACTTCTGTCTGAATGAACCTGATTCTTGGTCCTCTTCTCTCTCTAGGTTCCAAAACTCGGTTAGCAAAAACTCCAACATCTAGTTCCCACAGCACATTGCAGCAACCCGGAAACTACGCAAAGCAGAAAAGGAGCACCTATACGGAGTCTTCAAAAGGAATGGATATCTGAAAAGCATAATCCGCTGTTAACTCCAAGACAGACCACAGCAGGAAGACACAACACGACCAGACTCACTAATCACCCTACCGTACATCAAGGACATTTCAGAGATGACCACAAGACTACTCAGACCCCTAGGTATCAGTGTAGCCCACAAACCACCCTGCGACAGCTACTGACAAACAAAGAATCCCATACTCAAAACCAGCAAAGCCGGTGTAATATACCAAATACCATGCAAGGACTATGAGAAACACTACATAGGCCAAACTGGAAGAAAATTGACAATACGGATACATGAACACCAGCTAGCCACCAAGAGACATGACCAATTCTCACTTGTCTTACTACACACGGACAACGAGGGACACGAATTCGACTGGAACAACACATCCATAATCGCACAAGCCAAAGAGAGACAAGCCAGGGAATTCCTGGAGGCCTGGTATTCTAACCAGAACTCCATCAACAAACACATTGAATTAGATCCTGTGTACAAACCACCGAGAAAATGAACTGGAAATGGTACCAAACACTCCAACAAACTGAGGCATATAAATAACAAGCGGGACAGAACACGGACGCCTTACCGGAGGTGCACTGATGATGTTACCTAGCAAGGTGACAAAACATTTGCAACCAAACCCATTGGCTTGGCAAACACGTCTACAACCTCATCCACAACCCGAGCTACAAATCTTCTCAAAAACTTGAAATTCCTAGTCTTCCCTAAGCCATCGAGAAACCTATACGATGAGTATCTCTTGGATTCAAAGGGCGTGAAGTTATACTTTTCCATAATAAATTCCATCGGCCATAGTTTGGTCCACTCACATATTTTGTCTATGTTCTCTTATACCACTTTACATAGCTTACTGTGCATCCTTACTTAGTTTTAGCTGCAAGGTTGCATGTACAACTTCCTATAACTTTAAAAAAAAATTTACCTGTACACTGAATAGTTGATGTCCCAATAAAGATTACAAGGGGAAACCATACAAGCTGCATTCTGTTTCTCACGAAATTGTCCCTTTTTGTCTCCACTGTTTTACAGCCAATTATCAATCCATATCACAAGGTCACCTCCAATTATGTACACTTGCATTTTTACTGGTAATTTCTTGCGCTAAATCTTATTAAATGCAATCACAAAGCACATGCAAAGCACAATCTAGGTTAATGTAAAGAAATACAATGGCTTTTTTTTTCATAAGAGCTGGGGAGCTCCCCCAGACTCTGGTCAAAAATTATCTTTTGACTCAGCAACACTAAAACAAATTGAGTCATTTTTTTCAATGCTGTTCTTGGGATATTACTAACCACAATTTGGCTGTCACATATCTCTAGACTCCAACATTATAAACCTTTTCCCTGCCAGGACTCAATAAAAGGCAACAAGAACATTTATCATTTGTGATTTTCCATTCACTAAACTCAAACAAGGTATAACTTATCAAGGTCACAATATATTTATAAATGCGAGTGTGAGAGAAGACAAAAAGATCTGATAGTGTTAAGTATATACACAAAGTACAAAGCAGCAAAGTTGCTGTGGCATCAGGAGCTGGAAAATTATGGTAAAATGCAAACAGGTCTAGGTCACATGAAATATTGGTCTTCAAGTGGGCAGAAACATTAGTTTTTCCTTTGCTTTACCTTCTATTACTGTCAAGACTAGTGACCAGTGTTAGAGATCACAATTACAGTAATCAGAGCAGTTAATGCATGTCACACAGGAGGGATCCACAAAAATAGCAGAACATGACTTTCATTCAACCCTCCTCCTAATGGCATTCCTAAGAAAAAGCACGCTAAACTAAATAGAAATCACATTCCCAGAAGAAAACATGCAGTAAGAGTCGGTTAATATATGATCTTTTGTTTACATTAAAATCCTATTGGCTGCCTTGAACCAAAAAAAATCACCTTGTTAACACTTACTAACTTGCAATTCAATACCTGTAGGGACTGAACTTTTAAAAAGATATTTGAATTCCCAGTGACTGACTCCTAGGAATTACATGAAAAGATTTCAAATTTTAACACACTAGCTGTAACAAACAACAAAATGTAACATTGACAAAACAGTACTTAGGAGGCAATGAGTACTCTAAATTACAGAAAAGAAAACCCTTATTAAGATTTCAGAGCAACAAATAATCCCATATTGCATACATAATTTCAAGCTTCTTTTTAATAGAACTGCAATTGTTTCAGAGCTTTTCTCAGCTTCTAAACAGTGCACATCTCTCCATTTTACCAAGCAATAGCATCGAGTGCCCAAAGGTTCCCTCAGTCCTCTTAAGTATTGAGCTGACATTCACCATTTACACCACTCCAGCAATTTCTTCTGGTCTTTCTAGGGAAAATCTTCCAGTATCCTTAAACGTGTAGATTCCCCATCTTCGATTAGCGAAGAAAATTGCTCCAGCAATGTCTGGCAGCAAACAGAGAAAGCAGCCTGTCCCTCTGAAGACATAACAGCTTACTGTTCCTCATCTGACTTTCTCTCTTTTTCCTGTGCAAAGTTTCTGAGAAAGAAATTCTGCTATAATGAGAAGACCTACTTAAGTTTTCAGATGTTAAACCTAATATCTGCATTTCAATTACACATGCTATAGTTGCCAATCCTTACTCTAACCAAGACCACAGGTTTGCCAGGCAGAACTGATTGTAGTTCACATGACCCTCATTACACCATTTATCTTAGGGTAAAGAGACCGTCCTTAACATAACCATGTTATAAAACCTCACACTCATATCACTTAAGTCAAGAACTCCTGATAAATGATGATGATTTAGGAACACTTTTTACCCAGCACATGCTTACCACTTCCATTCCCTACCATCCTGCTCGTCATTCCCCTCTCCCAACCCTCCCACTCGCCAAGCCCCTCTTCTAAAGCCTTGATGTCCTACAAGTGAAGGTACAAGTGAAGGTTCAAGTGAGGAAAGCAGCAATCAGTGTATAAATAACACTGAGCATATGCAATAAACGTGCTAAAATGAAAATGCGCTATTTGAATATTGTCTAAACGAGGGATACCTACGGCAACGCATTATTGAAAGGGGGCAGTAGGGGTCACAAAAACACTTCAAAGTGTGGAATTCCATCTAAAGGTGGAAATGTCTCATTCCTGTACATGTATATATATATATAGGTTTCAACGGAGGACAGATTTGGACTATCTGTGATTGCTCTCATGGATAATAATACTAACTCATCATTCAGATGAAGGATGGGTAAATAGTTGAGGAACCGGTAAGCTACCTATTACCACCCATGAATTGTACCCAAGTATCAGAGGCTTTCGGCAATGTGAGAAAAGATGAGTTGGTCCCTGTCCATTTTATACACATATAAAGAAACAAAGAATTTGCACAAAATTTTCTATCAGGTTTGATTAAATCTGATAAAGTAGATGCCATTGACACATTTTAAGTGAAGATTCGATAGCAGGAGCAGGGAATAGAAGGAAACAGCAGCAGGATGGATTCTAAACATTGTATACATCTGTTGAGTCAATGTAGTACATGTAACACTGAAAGATGGTCAGTGAACTCTCAGTTCTCAATGTTGATTTTTTTGAGAAGGACGTGGAAGCTTAGCAAAAATCATTAGCTTAGTTTTAAAATAAAATTCTCAGCAAAATGATTGTTAAACAAAAGACAACTCTATAAACAATTAGCATTAAAGTCAACACACTTATGCTTTAGATTTTTATATGGAAACTGTCACTTTGCTCAATCTAATGTTACTTATTTTGAGAAGCAATGCAGACGCTTCAGCATGCTAAAAAGTTAGGCTGTGTTTAAGGCCAATATTACCACAAGATGGAGTAATGTGCACAAATGTGCAGAATTAGAGCATTGTTGGGCTACATCATTACAAAGTGATGGACCAGCAGTTGACTCTAATAAAGACAGCACTGCTGGAACACAATAGGACAGAAGTTTTTGTGCATCTATGGCAATGTTAAGTATTCTGATCATGAAGATTTTAATCCTGCAGAATATGAAATCAGTGTCCACCAGCTACTCCATAGCAGTTGATGTTGTATCATTCAAATGCAGGCTGGATATCTGTGTGACTGCAAGGCCTGCATCTATATCTCAGGCTCAGTCATTTGACATCAAACCCCTCAAATTTCCTATTGAGAGAATACACTAACTTAGAATCTCATTTTTGATCATGTGACATTGTCCACACAGGCACATTCTGGCAGCTCAGATTTCTGGTGTAGCAGGTCAACATCTTCTGGGCTCCTCTGCACATGCTCAAACAGCGCCGGGTGGCTATTTTTAATGGCAGGCACAAAAAAATCTAAGAATTATTATTTTAACTGCTTAATTCCTCTCATGCTATAAACTTATTACCATTACGGTCAAAACAAGAAACTTGAATTTCACTTTTAAAATTTGAAATTCTACACACAGATTTAACTATCTTTTGAGCTGACATCACAATGCCAAGCCTGACCTCATTTCAATGTGCAAGGACTACAGTGTGAGGTGAGGAGCTCCTGTTGATTCATGTAGCTCTTTCACTTCTGACCAGTTCGTCATCACTTCCTAATGTTCATGACAATCATGAGTTGCCAAGTTGACAAGTGTACGCTGCTCACACCAATGTGTGTTTGTGCGTGTGTACGTATCTTGGATTCATCGGAGCATTGCGGTATACAAGTTAGTTTTCTGAATTTATTTTTCTTGCAGCTGATTGAAATAACCTCACATAGACAAACTGTTACCTACTATTAACTAAAATGAGACTGTACAACATATCATCGGTCAACAATAAACCTATTTAGGATGTCGCACCTTTGTAATTTGAGAGGACAATTAATAGAAATCATGTCATGCGCCTTAAAGGTAAATTAAGTCAACAGGTAACTTCAGTTCGATCACCAAAAGAGTAATTTAAAGTAGCAATTGCAAGCTGTTCAACCCAGCCCACACAACTTTGAAACAGTTCATAAACAGACAAATTGAATCAGTCTAAGATAACAAGGTGTACAGCTGGATGAACACAGCAGGCCAAGCAGCATCATAGGAGCAGGAAGGCTGACGTTTCGGGCCTAGACCCTTTCAGTTGTTTCAGCGGCGGGAGTCCGGGAGGAAGCGCAAGGGCAGCCTGGGAAGGTAAGCTTTTCGATTATAAAAATCTTACCTCGCGTGACTCCATTTTTGGAGTGAGTAAGTGAGGTAATATATTTGGGCGGTTGCTTTACCCAAAATACTGCCTAGGTAGTGTCTCCCACCCATCCTCCTCCTCTAACCAAAACAAAAAGTTCTGAGCGCTGATTTGGTAAGGCTACTAGTTTTTTTTTAAATGGTCTGTTTGGGAATTCAGAACAGTGGGAATGGACGTTAGGGCAGTTGCATGCTCCTCCTGTAGAATGTGGGAGGTAAGGGTCACCACTAGCGTCCCCACTGACTTCATCTGTGGGAAGTGCACCCAACTCCAGCTCCTCGGAAACCGCATTAGGGAACTGGAGCTGGAGCTGGAGCTGGATGAACTTTGGATCATTCGGGAGGCGGAGGGGGTAATTGAGAGGAGTTACAGGGAGGTAGTCACACCTCAGATACAGGAAAAAAGTAGATGGGTTACAGTCAGGGGACGGAAAGGGAATAGGCAGACAGTGCAGGGATCCCCTGTGGCCGTTCCCCTCAAAAACAAGTATACCGTTTTGGATACTGTGGTGGGGGGGACTTACCAGGGGTAAGCCATGGGATACAGGTCCCTGGCACAGAGTCTGTCCCTGTTGCTCAGAAAGGAAGGGGGGAGAGGAGGAGAGCATTAGTCATTGGGGACTCCATAGTTAGGGGGACAGATAGGAGATTCTGTGGGAACGAGAGAGACTCACGGTTGGTGTGTTGCCTCCCAGGTGCTGGGGTCCGTGATGTCTCGGATCGCGTTTTCGGGACCCTTAAGGGGGAGGGGGAGCAGCCCCAAGTCGTGGTCCACATAGGCACCAACGACATAGGTAGGAAAAGGGATGGGGACGTAAGGCAGAAATTCAAGAAGCTTAGAGCTAGAACAAACAGAGTTGTTATCTCTGCTTTGTTACCCGTGCCAGTGCTAGCGAGACAAGGAATAGGGAGAGACAGCAGCTGAACATGTGGCTACAGGGATGGTACAGGAGGGAGGGATTCAGATACCTGGATAATTGGGGCTCATTGTGGGGTAGGTGGGACCTCTACAAACGGGATGGTCTACACCTGAACCAGAGGGGTACCAATATCCTGGGGGGCAAATTTGCTAATGCTCTTCGGGAGGGTTTAAACTAATTCAGCAGCGGGATGGGAACCTGAATTGTAGCTCCAGTGTACAGGAGGTTGAGAGTAGTGAGGTCATGAATAAGGTTTCAAGGTCGCAGGAGTGTACCGGCAGGCAGGAAGGTGGTTTGAAGTGTGTCTACTTCAATGCCAGGAGCATCCGGAATAAGGTGGGTGAACTTGCAGCATGGGTTGGTACCTGGGACTTCGATGTTGTGGCCATTTTGGAGACATGGATAGAGGAGGGACAGGAATGGTTGTTCCAGGTTCCGGGATTTAGATGTTTCAGTAAGATCAGGGAAGGTGGTACAAGAGGGGGAGGTGTGGCATTGTTAGTCAAGGACTGTATCACGGTGGCAGAAAGGACGTTTGATGAGGACTCGTCTACTGAGGTAGTATGGGCTGAGGTTAGAAACAGGAAAGGAGAGTTCACCCTGTTGGGAGTTTTCTATAGGCCTCCGAAAAGTTCCAGAGATGTAGAGGAAAAGATTGCAAAGATGATTCTGGATAGGAGCGAAAGTAACAGGGTTGTTGTTATGGGGGACTTTAACTTTCCAAATATTGACTGGAAATGCTATAGTTCGAGTACTTTAGATGGGTCAGTTTTTGTCCAATGTGTGCAGGAGGGTTTCCTGACACAGTATGTAGATAGGCCAACAAGAGGCGAGGCCACATTGGATTTGGTACTGGGTAATGAACCAGGCCAGTTGTTAGATTTGGAGGTAGGTGAGCACTTTGGTGATAGTGACCACAATTCGGTTACGTTTACTTTAGCGATGGAAAGGGATAGGTATATACCACAGGGCAAGAGTTATAGCTGGGGGGAAGGCAATTATGAGGCGATTAGGCAAGATTTAGGATGCATAGGATGGAGAAGGAAACTGCAGGGGCTGGGCACAATTGAAATGTGGAGCTTGTTCAAGGAACAGCTACTGCGTGTCCTTGAGAAGTATGTACCTGTCAGGCAGGGAGGAAGTGGTCGAGCGAGGGAACCATGGTTTACTAAAGAAGTTGAATCTCTTGTCAAGAGGAAGAAGGAGGCTTATGTAGAGATGAGGCGTGAAGGCTCAGTTAGGGCGCTTGAGAGTTACAAGTTAGCCAGGAAGGACCTAAAGAGAGAGCTAAGAAGAGCCAGGAGGGGACATGAGAAGTCTTTAGCAGGTAGGATCAAGGAAAACCCTAAAGCTTTCTATAGGTATGTCAGGAATAAAAGAATGACTAGAGTAAGATTAGGGCCAGTCAAGGACAGGAGTGGGAAGTTGTGCGTGGAGTCTGAAGAGATAGGAGAGGCGCTAAATGCATATTTTTCGTCAGTGTTCACACAGGAAAAAGACAATGTTGTCAAGGAGAATACTGAGATACAGGCTATTAGACTAGACGGGATTGAGGTTCATAAGGAGGAGGTGTTAGCAATTCTGGAAGATGTGCAAATAGATAAGTCCCCTGGGCCGGATGGGATTTATCCTAGGATTCTCTGGGAAGCTAGAAAGGAGATTGCAGAGCCTTTGGCTTTGATCTTTATGTCGTCATTGTCTTCAGGAATAGTGCCCAGAAGACTGGAGACAAGCAAATGTTGTCCTCTTGTTCAAGAAGGGGAGTAGAGACAACCCTGGTAATTATAGACCAGTGAGCCTTACTTCGGTTATGGGTAAAGTGTTGGAAAGGATTATGAGAGATAGTATTTATAATCATCCAGAAAGGAATAATTTGATTAGGGATAGTCAACACGGTTTTGTGAAGGGTAGGTCGTGCCTCACAAACCTTATTGAGTTCTTTGAGAAGGTGACCAAACAGGTGGATGAGGGTAAGGCGGTTGATGTGGTGTACATGGATTTCAGTAAAGCGTTTGATAAGATTCCCCATGGTAGGCTATTGCAAAAAATACGGAGGCATGGGATTGAGGGTGATTTAGCGGTTTGGATCAGAAATTGGCTAGCTGTAAGAAGACAGAGGGTGGTGGTTGATGGGAAATGTTCATCCTGGAGTTCAGTTACTACTGGTGTACCTCAAGGATCTGTTTTGGGGCCACTGCTGTTTGTCATTTTTATAAATGACCTGGATGAGGGCGTAGAAGGATGGGTTAGTAAATTTGCGGATGACACCAAAGTCGGTGGAGTTGTGGATAGTGGGGAAGGACGTTGCAGGTTACAGAGGGACATAGATAAGCTGCAGAGCTGGGCTGAGAGGTGGCAAATGGAGTTTAATGCGGAAAAGTGTGAGGTGATTCAATTTGGAAGGAGTAACAGGAATACAGATTATTGGACTAATGGTAAGATTCTTGGTAGTGTGGATGAGCAGAGAGATCTCGGTGTCCATGTGCATAGATCACTGAAAGTTGCCACCCAGGTTGATAGGGTTGTTAAGAAGGCATACGGTGTGCTAGGTTTTACTGGTAGAGGGATTGAGTTTCGGAGCCATGAGGTCATGTTGCAGCTGTACAAAACTCTGGTGCGGCCGCACTTGGAGTATTGCGTACAGTTCTGGTCACCACATTATAGGAAGGATGTGGAAGCATTGGAAAGAGTGCAGAGGAGATTTACCAGGATGTTGCCTGGTATGGAGGGAAGGTCTTATGAGGAAAGGCTGAGGGACTGGAGGCTGTTTTCATTAGCGAGAAGAAGGTTAAGAGGTGACTTAATAGAGACATACAAGATGACCAGAGGATTAGATAGGGTGGACGGTGGGAGACTTTTTCCTCGGATGGTGGTGGCTCGCACGAGGGGACATAGCTTTAAATTGAGGGGTGATAGATATAGGACAGATGTCAGAGGTAGGTTCTTTACTCAGAGAGTAGTAAGGGCGTGGAATGCCCTGCCTGCAACAGTAGTAGACTCGCCAACTTTAAGGGCACTTAAATGGTCATTGGATAAACATATGGATGATAATGGAATAGTTTAAGTTAGATGGGCTTCAGATTGGTTTCACAGGTCGGCGCAACATGGAGGGCCGAAGGGCCTGTACTGCGCTGTAATGTTCTATGTTCATTTTTCTGATGAAGGGTCTAGGCCCGAAACGTCAGCATTCCTGCTCCTATGATGCTGCTTGGCCTGCTGTGTTCATCCAGCTCTACACCTTGTTATCTCAGATTTTCCAGCATCTGCAGTTCCTACTATCTCTGATACAAATTGAATCAGTCTATTACTTTGAATTTTTTTTGCAGATCTTTCAAACAAATGACATTTGCTGAAAAGGACAGGCTGCCTGATCTGTACCAGTTATATTGTTTCTTGCAACTATGTAGATTTTAGCACTGCCTTTTATCTTGACACTATTCCACTTTTCCAAAATTGTAACTAATTAGTATATTAATAACCATAAAATCCTTTGAACTGGCAATGCTTTTATGAAGTCAATCTGCATAACAGAAAGAGTTATTAAATTCTCAGTAGATTCACCATATACAAACAGGCAGGCTTAACTGTGGGAAGATACAATGTTTGTTAAGAACTGCAAACCAACATTGCATACAGTACAGACTGTTAATGTATTCCGTTGAAAACTAATTCAAAATGTCTTCCATATTGCACAAAGCAGATATCATTTGTTCACAAAAAATATAAGTAAAGTCTTAAGTGTATTAAGAACAGAGGGAGGAGATAGCCTAACAAATCAGAACCAAAAGTATCTCATGTTGGTGCATTTAGTTTCATCTATTCCCTGAAAAACTCCAAAGACCTTTTTTTATGATCATCATACCTCAAGGCTTTTGCTTCCAGTGAATGTTGTCCTTTTTTTTGTGTAGTCCTCAATGGCTTTGGAAATGGCTTCTAACCATTCGTCTCTTTCTGCTGCTGAACTGTATAGTCAGAAGAGTCAAAGTTCAGAAATAGTGTTGACAAAAACGAAATATACAAAGTATCTGTAATGTAGGGTTAAGATAATCTATGCTTTGACACTTTTATGAATGTTTTACTTTTCATTGATTCCAATGCCTATGTCATGGGTTTCCTTAACTCTCATAGGAGGTTGACGGTATAAAAGCTCCACCCCTATTTAATGAAATGTAGCTTGATTTGGAGCTGTGAAGCAGCCCAATTTGTTTGCTTTTTCTTCCCCAAAGGAACATTGAAAGTGCTATCTTGTTCAGACATATAATTCCATTAATTTTAATTGCAAGACACACAATCAGCTCCATCACTAAAATTTAAACATACAGAACAGGGAAAATGAATTAAGAAATTTGCCCTATTGCTACAAAGGGCATTCAAACAAGAAAGGGTTGTACTGCCACTTCTTTTTAAAAAAGAAAAATATACAAAACCAATACAGATAGTGGCTTCTCAATGAGGCCACCCCAGTGATATCTCCGCCAGAACTGTTGTCTTAATAGTACTTAATTTCCAGGCAGCCCAGTAACAGTCCTAGAATTTCCTGAGCTTACAAAACCACACATCCTAAATGCTTAATAGAGTCAGAGTCATACAGCATGGAATCAGGCCCTTCTGCCCAACTTGTCCGTGCTGATCAAGTTTCTTAAACTGAACTAGTACCTTCTGTCTGCATTTGGCCCTTACCCCTCTAAAGCTTTCCTATCGACGTACTGTCTAAATTCTTTTAAATGTTGCATATACGCATTGAAATATCTCCACAGAGGCCAGTATCCCATCACCAAATCACCCTTTATTTACAAGTGGAAAGTCCTTAACACTGATCAAAGCCAGCTCTCAAGAGTGTCAGGATGTCTGACATTCCCATTTTTATCTGTCAGCCTGGACTCCCTGATTGGACCAGATTAACAGCCCCAATCAGGGAACTCATTCTGAGGTCCACCTGGCTGACCTCGTTACAATCACTACACACACCATCCTCGGTTTGAAAAGTTGCCCCTCAGTTCCCTTTTAAATCTTCCCTTTTCACCTTAAACCTATGCCCTCTAGTTTTGGACTCCCATACACTGGGGGAGCTTGGCAATTCACCTTATCTATACCCCTCATTATTTTACAAACCTCTATAAAGGTCACCCCTCAGCTTCCTACGTTCCAGGGAAAGAAGTCCCAACCTATCCAGCCTTTTCTTATAACTCAAATCTTCCAGTCTCAGTAACATCCTTGTAAACATTTTTTACACCCTTTCCAGTTTAATAACATCCTTCCTGTAGCAGGGTGACCAGAATTGTACACAGTACTCCAAATATGGCCTTACCAATGTCTTGTACAGCTGTAACATGACATCCCAACTCCTGTGCTCAGTACTCTGACCAATGAAGGCAAGCATGCTAAATGCCTTCTTCACCACCCGTCTATCTGTGATGCCACTTTCAAGGAACTATGTACCTGCACCCCTAGGTATCTCTGTTCATCAACACTCCACAGGGCCACACCATTAACTGTGCAAGTTCTGCACTGGTTTCACTTCTGAAAATGCAACACCTCACAGCTTCTGTTTCAGATGCATAGGGATTTTCTCCGTCTGTTACATTACTGGCATGACTCCATTCAAGGGACTCTCAGCATATATATTCTGTTAAAAAAGGACAAACTCTTCCATCACAAAGTACTGCCTCCAGGTTTTCCTTTCTACTTGATTGTTCCTGCACTGTTTCCAGTTCCAAACGTAACACTTTAACGTCAATCATGCCACTACCATAACAAATGAAAACAATTGTATCCTAGTTTCCTGCTGAGAGATATCAGCACACTGCAGACATCCTGATGTGAGAAACTAAAGATAGTTGTAAAGGGCTGCATTAATACCTCAATAAGGATCAAGAAAATTTATCAGGCCATTGACATAAGGGATTGTTTAGAGGCAGCCTGAACTAATTTTTTTAATAGTACCCCAAGCAGTTGAGATTAGAGTCGAGTTGTTGCGCAACTGATTTATTTTACCATCGGCAATTATAACATGCGTACAACGTTAGGCATAAGTTTAAAGCAAAAATAACAAAGCACCAACTTCAGTCTTTTCAAAACAAAGAATTTGAAAAATTCTTTCAGCCAAGCATTGGAGGTAACAATGAAGTGTAACAATGGACAAATTGTACACAATCACTCATTCTAACCTCATAATAGTCATTATTTTTGTTTTTAGGAGGAGTAATTTCATAGTCTGAACATATATTGCTTCCCCTCATTGTTAAGGAGTTTGAAAGACACAGGATGATGAGAATGCCTACCCTTTCAGCTGAGGGAAAAGACAACATAGAAATAAACTCAATACCCTTAATAAACTCAGAGAAAGCAAGAACTGCAGGTGCTGTAGTCAGAGACAATATAGTGTGGAGCTGGAGGAACACAGCAGGCCAGGCAGCATCAGAGGAGCAGGAAGGTTGACGTTTCGGGTCAGGACCCTTCTTCAGAAAAA
>NC_063353.1:3093649-3196197 GCF_021869965.1 Rhincodon typus | reverse complement strand
TTTTTCTGAAGAAGGGTCCTGACCCGAAACGTCAACCTTCCTGCTCCTCTGATGCTGCCTGGCCTGCTGTGTTCCTCCAGCTCCACAATGTACAGACCATTAATAAACAGTGTGTTTGGGAGTTTCATTAGTGCTGTAACTGTTTTGCTGTGAAGTAATAATAGACTTGTAATTATTGTTGCTATTATCATGTTATATTAAGTAAGAACTTTGCAGGAGCCATGAATCCCAGCAACTTTCCTTGCAGTATCCAGATTATGTTTATTAATAGTCACCTCCTGCTGACAAGACAGGATGACTAAATTAGCAACTCAAATTTCCCCAAGCACATAGTTTAGCCACCAGCTCTGCTGTAGACCCCAGTACTTCAACATTTCCTCCTTTAATAACCATCACAACTTCTTCACACAGTATCAAAGTAAACATAATGGTATAATAGGCTTCTGTCCTCATTACTTCAATGAGATTTGTGTATGAAGATTACAATGGAATTACTGGAGGCAGTACTCCATAAATGAAAGGAATGTCATGCATGGTTCTCATAATGGGTGGGTCCAGTGTCAATAGGTGCTAAGAATTCTTGTGTGCAGAAGGATTAGCGAAGTATTAGCTTTAGTACTGCTGGATTTAGAAAAAAACATGCTTAGACATATTATGAAACACTACCACTGCACCACAAAACCCTCCAGTTGGAGGATCTTGATGGCAGAAGTAATGAAGACAAATCATTGTCAATGGTGGCTGAGGTAGAAGCATTCTTCCCTGTGAGAAAAAATTTGAGGCTTGAGCACGGTCTAAATTTACACTGCAGAGCAACAGTGAGGAAACACAGGAATAGAAGTGGGCCATTCAGCCCATTTAGTCTATCCCACCATTCCAGATCACGGCTGATCAACTTCTCAATATCATAACACTCACTATCTCCATACCCCTTAAATGTCACTAGTCTTCAGAAAACTATTGGCTTATGTCTTGAACACATACAATAATTGAGCTTCCACAACCTTCTGGGTAGAGAATTACAAAGATTCACCACCCTTGAAATGAAGGAATTCCTTCTCATGAGTCTTCAATGGCTTTCTGCCTATTATCCTGAGACTACATCTCATGGTCCTACAGTCACAAACCAGGGGAAGCACCTACATCCACACTGTTGTGACTTCAAAAAAGCTTCAAAGATTCAATAAGATTGCCTCTCATTCTTTGAAACTCTAAAGAACACCGATCCAGTTTCCTCAATCTGCCCTCATAAGACAATCCTGCCATCCCAGGGATTAGTAGTGAATCTCCATTGAATTCCCTGTCTGACAAGTATGTCCTTACTTAAGTAAGGAGACCAAAACAGTGCACAATATTCCAATATGAGGGAAGCTGTACATGATAACTTGCACTTGGATGCAGATGAGGTGGTCAGGGTTCTAAATGAGTACTTTTTTCCTCTTCCTTCACAAAGGAGAAAGATTATGCAGACTTTGTAATTGAAGAAACATTAGACGAACGAAGTGTAATGAGAAGGGAAGTACCAGAGGAACTGACTTTTGTAAACATTGGTCAATTATCAAGGCCAGTTGAATTGTACCTGAAGCTGCTAAAGGAAGGAAGGCAGAGAGGAAATAGCAGATGCTCTGAGCATCATGTTCCAATTTGCATTAGATACAGGTGAGGTACTTCAGGATGAAGGGCTGCAAACATTCAAAAACAGGGCAAGGAATTGGCCACTTGATTATATATCAGTCTATCTGTCTTCAGTGGTAGACAAATTACTGGGATCAATATTCGGATATAGGATTAACTGTCACTTGGAGATTGACAGATTTGCTCAGAGATAATCAGTATGGTTTTTTAAGGGAAGGACATACCTTACCAGCTAAACTTTTTTTTTTCAGGAAGTGAAAAAAGCATTGAGAAGGGATGTTGTCTAAATCGGTTTTAGTAAGGGTTCTGACAAGATTCCATTTAGTAGACTATTAAGAAAAATTGAAGCCTATGGGATATTTTTCTTTATTCATTCATGAGATGTAGGCATTGCTGGCTGGGCCAGCATTTACGTCCGTTCCCAATTTCTGCTTGAACTGATGGCTTGCTCTGGCTATTTCAGAGGATAGTTAAGAATCAACCACATTGCTTTGGGTCTGGAGTCACATGTTACCAGGCTAGGTGAGGATGATGGATTTCTTTCCCTAAAGGACATTAGGGAATCAGATGGGTCACAACAATTAACAATGGTTACATGGAAAGATCACTTTGATGGGATTGTACTATTGGCCCTCCGGTAGTAAGAGGGAAATTGAGAAACAAATAAGTAGGGAAATCTCAAATATATGTAAACATAATAAGGTTGTAATAATGAGGGATTTTAATTTTCCAAACACTGACTAGGGCTACCAGAGTGTGAAAGGTTTGGACGCTGAAGCATTTGTCAAATGTGTTCGAGAAAATATTCTTTATCAATATGTGGATGCGCCTATTGGAGAAGGAGCAAAACCAGACGTTCTTTTGGGCAATAAGGCAGAGCAGATGACTGAAGTAAAAGTGGGGGAACACTTTGGGTCTAGTGATCATAATTCTATTAGTTTCAAAACGGCTATGGAAAAGGATAAGCCTTCCATGAAAGTTAAAGTTTATAATTGGAGTAAGGCAAATTTTAATGACAAGACAAGAACGTTCAAAAGTTGATTGGAGCAAACTGTTCACAGGCAAAAAGACGTCAACACGTGGGAGGCGTACAAGAGTGTGATGACGAGCGTTCGGAAGCATTTTGTTCCTGTTAGAGTGAAGGGTAAAGCTGGAAAGATTAAGGAGCAACGGATAAATAAAGATATTGAGGTTCTAGTCAAGAATAAAAGAGAATCTTATTTCAGATAGAGACAACTTGGTACAATTGAATCTCTTAGTCAATAATAAAGAGTGTAGGGGCATTCTTAAGAGAGAAATCAGGAAGCCAAAGAGGGGATATGAGATAACTTTGGCATGAAAGGTTAAGGATAATCCAAAGAGATTCTACAAATGCATTAAGAGCAAGAGGGTAGTTAGAGAGAGAATAGTGCCTCTTAAAGGTCAAAGAGGTCGTCCTTCTGTTGAACCCCAGGAGATGGGAAGAGATACTAAATGAATATGTCGTGTCAGTTTTTACTGTGGAAAAAGGAATGGAGTCTAGAGAATGCAGAGAAATAAACTCTGATGTTTTAAAAACAGTTCACATTACAGAAGAGAAAGTTTGGGAGATCTTAGAGAATATAAAGTTGGATAAATCTCCAACACCTGATCTAGGGTATCCCAGAACATTTTGGGAAGTAATGGAGGAAATTACAAGACTCATTGCACAAATATTTGCATCAGCTATAACTACAGGTGAGGTGCCTGATGACTAGAGGTGGCTAATGTTGTACCTAAATTTAATAAAGGCTTTAAGGAGAAATCAGGGAATTATAAACCTGAGAGTCTGATTTCGGTTATGGGTAAATTGTTGGAAGTAATCATAAAAATTAGGAGATATGGACATTTAGAGAGGCAAAAATTGATTAGGGATAGTCAGCGTGGTTTTGTGTAAGGAAAACGGTGTATCACAAACCTGATTGAGTTTTCTGAGGAAGTTACCAAAAAGATTGATGAAGAGGTCTTTATTTGGATTTTAGTAAAGCCTTTGACAAGGTTCCGCATGGTAGACTAATTAGTAAAGTTAGGTCACATGGGCTTCAGGGTGAGCTTGCCAATTGGATACATAATTGGCTTAACAGCATGAGACAGAGAATAATGATGGAGAGTTGCTTTTCAGACTGGAGGACTGTGACCAGCAGTGTTCCACAGGGATTGGTTCTGGGTCCTCTTTTGTTTGTCATTTATATAAATGATTTGAATGAGAATATAGAAGGCATGGTTACTAAGTTAGCGGACGACACCAAAATTGGAGGCATAGAAAACCTTCTTCGTTTTCACTAAGATTACAGAGGGATCTTGATCAAATGAATCAATGGGATGAAAAAGGGCAGAAGGAGTTCAATCTGGATAAATGCGAGGGATTACATTTTGGTACAACAAACAACAGTAGGGCTTATACAATTAATAGTAGGACCTTGGGTAGTGTTGTAGAACAGAGGGTCCTAGGGATGCAGGTACATATTACTCTGCAGTTTGTGTCACATATAGACAGGGCGGTTAAAAAGGCATCTGGCATGCTTGACTTCATTGCTCAGTCCTTCGAGTATTGGAGTTGGGAAGTCATGTTGAGGCTGTACAGAGCATTCAGCCTCTTCTGGAGTGCTGTGTGCAGTTCTGGTCACCCAGTTATAGGAAGGATGTTATCAAGCTGGAGAGGGTTCAGATGAAATTTACCATGATGTTGACAGATATGGAAGGTTTGAGTTATAAAGAAAGCTGAATAGGCTGGGACTTTTTCCACTGGAGCATAGGAGGTCAAGAGACGATCTGATAGAAGTTTATAAAATAATGAGAGATATAGATAGAGTTAATGGTAGTTGTCTTTTCCCTAGGATGGAGGATTTCAAGACCGGGGGCATATTTTTAAAGTGAGAGGAGAGATATTAAAAAAAAAGGCAAATTTTTTACACAGAGGGTGGTTCGCATGTGGAATGAACTTCCTGAGGAAGTGGCGGATGTGCGTACAATTACAACATTTAAAAGACATTTGGATAGATAAATGAATAGGAAAGATTTGTAGGGATATGGGCCAGTAGCAGGCAGGTGGGACTAGTTAAGTTTGCAATTATGTTTAGCATGGACTGGTTGGACCAAAGGGTCTGTTTCCATGCTGTATGATTCTATGATCACTATTAGACTGTTCCAGATTTTCTCTGATTTACATTTCATTATATGCCATGGTGGGATTTGAACCCATATCCCTCATGAATTTTCCTGGGTCTCTGGATTACTAGTGCAGTGACAACTCCACTGTGCTATCATGTACCCCTCATTGGTAAGCTGGATCCAAAAGATACTCAGTGAAAGGAAACAAAGAGTAACAGTTGATAGCGGTTTCTGTGAATGGGAAACAGCATCCAGTGGTGTTCCACAGATGTTGGATCCCTCGTTATTTGCGGTATAAGTTGATGATTTAAGCTTAGTTATAGGAGGCATGATTGGGAAATTTGCAGACAACAAAACATTTGGCTGGGGAGTTTGAGAATGAAAAGGATGGCTATTGACTGCACGAGGATATTGATTGTGAGCAGAATAATGGCAAATTGAATTCAATCCAGAGAAGCACAAGTTTATGCATTTGTGTAGGGTAAATAAGCAAGAGCGTAAACAATAAATACTGTCTATTGAGGGAGGCAGTGAGTGACTTTGGTGTGCGTGTCCACAGTCCCTGACGATAACAGGTCAGGTAGAAAGGGTAGTAAGGAACTGGATTTGTGATGCTTTCCTTCATTGAGCAATGCAACAGCAGAGATGTAAACAACAACTACATAGGATGCCATAACTATAATTCCGTACACAGCTCTGGGCACCTTGTTAATGGAAGGACATAATCACTCGGACAAAGTATAGGTGGAGATTTACAAGAATGTTACCAATGCTTAGATTGGATACCTAGAGTTGCTTTCTTTAGAAGAGAGGAGGCTGAAAGGTGACTTAATTGAGGTGTACAAAATTATGAGTGACTTGAATATAGTGGAATACAGCGAAGACCTGTTGCCCCTAGGCGAGGGGTTATTTACTGGAGGCATAGATTTAAGGCGAATGGTAGAAAAATCAGAAAGGACATCAGGAAAATCATTTTCTTCCAGAAGGTGGTGAACTTGTGGTTTGGTGATTGAGTCAGAAACTGTCAGTTCATTCAAAAGTAGCCTGGATCTGCATCTGATGTGCTGTATCCTGCAAGGATATGGACCAAGTGTTGTTAAGAGAGAATAGATTATTTGGCTGATTTATTCAGCAGGTGCAGACATGATTGAGTGAAGTGGCCTCTTTCTGTCCTGTAACTTTTCTGTAGTTCACCAAAACTCTATACAATTGAAGCACGACATCTTCACTTCTGTTCTCAAATCTTCTTGAAATGGAACCTACCGTTCACCTTTCTAATTGTTTGCTGAACCTGCATGTATTCAGTGATTCACGCACAAGGATACTCAGGACACTTTGGACACCTACACTATCCAGCCGCTCACCATTTAGGGAATTTCATGCCTTTGATTTTTTTTCCTACCAAAGTGGATAACTTCAGGCTATTCACATTATAGTCCATCTACTTCAGTTCCAGCTCATTCACAAGGCCCTTCCAAGTCCTCCTGAAGCCTCCATAGAACTTACATTTTCTCCTAGTTTGGTGTCATTGACAAATTTGAAAGTATTATAATTGGTCTCCAAATCTAGAGCATTTATTTAGATCGTGAACAGTTGTGGACCATGTGCTGCCACTTGCTGTACCTGACTGATAAGTGCCTGTCATCCTGACAATAATTTGTTTATTCTTACTCTCCACTTGGCGTCTGCTAACCAATTCTCCATCTATACTAGTAAATTTCCTCCAATCACATGCACTAATTTTATTTGCCAACCTCCTGTGTGTAATCTTATCAAAAGCCTTCTGAAAATCTAAATAAGTCACATTCTTTGATTTTCGTTTGTCGATGCTACAAGTAGTATTCATAAAAAACTTGAATAAGTCTGTCAAAGGTGATTTCCCTTTCATAAATCCATGTTGATTCTGACCAATTTTGCCATTCTTTTTCAAATGCTTGGTTTTGACGCCATTTATAATAGATTGTAATATTTTGCCTCATTGCACAATACCTGGTCTAGTCCCAATTCAGTCCAATCCATGTCATGTCACATGATCCCTGTCTCTAATGACTACCAGATCATACTTATTCATTTCTTTTTGCACTCCAGGTCATCTATTTTGTTCCAAATGCTGAGTTCATTCAGATATATAGCATTCAGTTTTATCTTTTTACTCACTTCATAAATTCCAGTCTTCAGCATTGGTTGACTCTTGGATTTGTACTCTTAATCATTTCTTGTCAAGTCTATTTATCATTTCCCTTATTAATAACTTTCTCTTTAGCCTTGACTCTATTCTTTGATTTATCACATCTTCTGAAATTTGATCCTTGCCTCCATAATTTAATTTCAGAACCTGCTTCTTTAGTTATGCAATAAAAACAGAAATTGCTGGCAAAAGTCAGCAGGTCTGACAGCATCTGTGGGGCGAAAGAAGAGTTAATGTTTTGAGTCTGGTGACTCTTCATCAGAGCCCAGTTCTGTTAATGATGCAGGTATTACTGCAAAGACCTTGAAGGTTCTGCTCCCTAATATTGCGCCAAGCTCCTCATACTGACTACACAAAATTTCCTCCTTTGATAACTATGGATCCTCCCCTCCAAGTTCCTTTCCAGCCAGAGATGTGCTGAAACCTGGTACTGAGGAGACAACACAGTCATCTGATCTCACACTCTTTGCTGCAGAGCACAGAGCTGATCCTCTCATTACTATCGCTACATTTCTTCTTACTGCCCATTCTTGAGACGTTTTCTGTACCCTCACTCTCATTCAGACAAGTTGAAAGAACCTCAAACTTGTTGGACAACTGTAAAGGCCCTCTACGTTCCTTAATTATCAACCGTCCCTTTTTTATAAACAGATATTGCAAGCCTCGACGGTGTATTAGCAATATTATATCTATTTAACTCAGTCCTGCTGATGAGCCATTACCTTGCTGAAAGAATGAAAGATCGTTCAACACTCTCTATGTTCAGTTCATTTTGATAGGCTTCTTGAGATGGCTTACTGACCTATAGGATAAACAATATGTTTCATATATTTAAACAAGTCAACAGAAAGCATTCACCCTCATTTTGACTGGAAAGGTATTATTAATAGAATTAAGGTCACAGCAATATTCTATAGTTAACAATGAAATTGTTTCTAACTGCCTGCTAAATACTGGTTCAACCAGATAACAAGCAACTGTATAGGAAACAATTGGTACGGTTTTTCAAGGCATTTGGTGTCAATTTCAAGCAATATCTGGTGTGCAAAGATTCAGAGCAGTATCCACAGTTTACTTACTTTGTGTGGAACATTTTCCATATAATGATAAAATTATGACACTTTAACAACTTAACTTAAGAAGAATGATGAGGAGAATCAAAAATCACTTACCTTCATACCTGCTAGAGAAAGCATGTTGTTCATCTTGAATGTTCCAGATTGCACTGGCGTAGTGTAGAGTAACACGTCATTCAGCTGCAAAGGGAAACATATCCTAAATGTGAATTCAAAACAATAATTCAGGATCAAAACTCATTATTTTCTTCATAATGGTTTAAAGTGAGTTCCTGTACCAAATAGTGCAACATGCAATAAAAGATCCTGTGCCATACTATCTGTATGATGAGTTGTGAATTTCAACAATCGTAAGCATTGACTCAAGGTTAGACAATTATATACATGACTTTTGTTTTATTCTTTCACAGGATGTGAGCACTCTTACTTGGCATGCATTTATTTTTCACTTTTAATTGCCCTCAAATGGATAGTCATGAGCTGCTTTCTTATAACACTTCAGCTGTTGTGGTGTAGTTACACCCATAGGGCTCTTAGAGAGGGAGTTCCTACATTTTGACCCAGTAACAGTGAATGAATGATGACATAGTTCCAAGCCAGGTTGGCATACGGTTGGAAGGGAATTTGGAAGTGTAATGCTCCCATGCATCTGTTGCCCTTGTCTTTCTAGGTAGTACAGATTGCAGGTTTGGAAAGGGCTGATGAGGGACCCTGAATGAATTACTGCAGTGCATTTTACATTTGGTACATACTGCTGCTACTGCGTGTTGGTGGTGGAGTAAGTAAATGCTTAATATGATGGATGGAATGCCGATCAAGTACACTGCTTTGTTCTGAATACTATCAGCCTTCTTTAGTCTTGTAGGAATTGCACTGATCCAGTCAAGGAGAGAGTATTCCATCACACCTTACAGATAGATGGTAATCATGGTTTGAAGAGTCAGGAGGCAAGTTATTCAGCACAGAATTCACAGCCGCTTGTAACCACAGTATTTCCACGGCTGGTTCAGTTCAGTCTCTGATTAACGGTTGACAACAATATCAACGACATCCTCCACTACCTTGCTGTTGATTGAGAGTAGACTTATGGAGCAGCAACTGGCTAGTTGGATTGAGGAAAATTAAAATGACACTGTGGGCACAGCCTGTCTAGTAGGTTTGGCACCTAACTCAAAAATGACATCAGACAACAGTTAAGACAATCTTAAGAAACCACCCAGGACAATGGTACTCAGCTTTTAATTAACACCAATATCTGTTTGTTTAAAACTTCCCAACATGGAGTGCACATTGTGGTCTTAAAACAGAATGAGGCAAGGAGAGCATTCAATGTCGGTCTGCATTTGAAAAAGCAATGTTCAAAATCGATGGTATGAAGCTGCACGGACTTTCCGTGCAGTTTCCTTCACTGCACGGGAGAGACTGAAGAATCAGTGACCTTGTCAACAAGAAAACTGGAGTCCCAGCACATCATGGGCTTTTAGCTGAAGTAAAGAAATAGAAATTAAGAAAATACGATCACTTTAACATTTAGGATGAAAGTTTGGCCTTGGTGACAATAGAAGATAAGTCATCAGCAAAGAAAGGCCATATCAAAGCAAAGCTAGATGGGTGGACATCAACAGAAACTGGATGAGGGGAGGAATAGAGGAATTCCAATAGTCCAATTCCAATATTCCAATAGACTATGACTAATAATGGATAGAATAGTACAGACTATCACAAACACGGTTCTAACTGGAAAATCCTGAAAGAAATGCCATAGCAGTATGTTGGAACTATCTAAATAATCCTATTTGTCGGCTCTTTTCAAGTAGCTTGTATACTTTATTCCCTGAAAGATTTTAAGACTATCATTGTCCTAAACCTTTAAGAATTTAAATGACTTCATGCAATAAAATTTATCTCACTGATAGACATCTCTACTTAAAGAAATTAATGTGTTTCTGAGATTTCAACAGTATACAATGTTCAACAAAATTACAAGTTATATAAAGAACAAAATATGTAGGAAAAAAAATGATCACAGCTTTTAAAAGGGTTAGATGTACAGGACTTAAACATAAAATCACCTACCAAAAAAAACATTCGGGGCTGCATAACCTTTCTAGAAAGCTTCATCAAAGTTCCTTCCTTCAAAAACACCTAGTCAAAGAGAAACAACATAATAATACTATTAGTTACTGAATTAAGCAGCCATGACAGATTTCCTTGGAAACAACGTACTATGCAATCTTTCTTCAGAGCTTAGACCATTCAAACTAGGCCTTCTGGTAAATGTCCTCTGTACTCTCTCTACTGCAATGACATCCTTTCCACAATGCGGTGACCAGAACTGCAAGCAGTACTTCAATTGTGGGCTAACCACTGTTTTATACTGGTCCAACCTAACTTTTCTGTTCTTATACGCTATTCCTCAGCAAATAAAGGCCACAATAAATCCCATTTCTCATGCTCCTTCCTAACCACCTTATCTACCTGGGCTGTACCTCCAGGAATCTATGGATATATACATCAGGATTTCTCTAATCTTCAGTACTTTCCATAGTCCTACCACCCCATGGTTTAAATCCTAGCCTTGTCAACCTTGCCCAAGTGTATTACCTCACACTTTTCCAGGTTAAATTCCAGTCTGTTGATATTTTCCTGTGGTTTATGGCTATCCTCCTCATCCAATTTAGCCCCATGACAATTTTCATATTATTTGTAAACTTCTTGATCGTATCTCTTACGTAATCACGCAGTACAGAAGAGGTCCTTCTGCCCATCGAGTCTGCGCCACTTATATTTAACTTGAAATCATGAAAGTACGGCAAGGGCCCTGCAGAACACCACTGAAAACAAAATTTCCAGTCACAGAAACATTTCTGTACCATCACCCTCTGCTTCCTGTCTCTTAACTAATTTTGGATCCAACATTCCATTTCGCCTTGGATCCCACAAGCTCTTAGTTTGTTATCAGTCTGCCATGAAGGATCTTAGCAAAATCTTTAATAAAGTCCATGTTGACCATCAAATGCATTATTCTCAACAACACTCATGTTTCTCATTTCAAAAATTTGCTCAAATTTGTCAAACAGAACCTTCCCTTACAGCCATGCTGATCATCCCCAATTAATCTGTCTCTCTCCAAATGCAGATATGTTTGGTCCTTGAGAATTCTTTCTAATAACTTTCCAACCACTGAGGTTAGACTGACTAGCCTGTAATTTCTTGATCTATCCATACCTCCCCGTCTTAATAATGAGAGGATGTCAGCATGCCTTCAGGTCCTCTGGCACCTCACCCTTGGACAGAGAGGATTTCAGCATTGCTGCCAATGCCCGATATCTCTTACCTTGCCTCCCTCAATAGCCTAGAATGCTTCTCATCCAAGCTTGTGGATTTATCCACTTATTAAGGCTGCTAAATCCACAAGTACCTCCTCTCTCTTTATGTTAATTACTTAATGTTATGTTAATTCTTCTAATATTTCACAGTTGTCCATCCTGTTGTCCAGCGAGTCCTTTTCCATTGTGAAGACTGACACAGTTTTCATTGAGGATAGGTTTGCACCTAGATTGCCTCTGTGGTCCCTAATGGGCCCTACTCTTGCCCTAGTTATTCCCTTGTTCTTTACATTGTTTAAAAACCCATTTAGATTTTTCATTATTCTACCCACCAATTCTTTCCCATGCACTCTCTTGGCTATTGTACTGCCCTTTTTAAGTTATCCCTGCAGTTTTACACTCGTTTAGGGGCTGTGTCAAATTCCTCCCTCTATATCTTAGTCCTAACTGTAATCAGTAAGGGATTCAAGGGTAAAGGGGAAAAAGCAGGAAAGTGCTGAAGGTTAGCAGATCAGATATTATCTCATTGTATGGCGGAGGAGACTCAATGGGCTGTGTGGCTTACTTCTCCTTCTCCATCTTACGATTTATGTCTCTTGACACACATGGTTCTTTAGTCTTGGTCACACTTTTTCTCTTTGTGGAATGGGTTTGCCCTGTACTTTTTTTTCTTTCAATGCCTGCCGTTGCTTTGGCACAGTTTTATCTCCAAAGTACCTGATCCCAGTCCTCTTTGGCCAAACTGTATCTATCTTAATGAAATTAGCCTTCCCCAATTGAGAACTCCTATTCCTCGCCCACCATTATCCTTTTCCATAACTATCCTAAATCTTAGCTATGGTTACCATCTCCAAAATGCTCCCCTACCCCTTCCACTTAATAGAGTTATATTGAGTTATATAGATACAGCACAGAAACAGACCCTTTGGTCCAATCATCCATGTCGACCAGATATCCTAAATAAATCTAGTCCCAATTGGCCTAGCCAGCATTAGGCCCAATCCCAGCATTTAGCCCATAACCCTCTAAATCCTTCCTATTTGTATACTCATCTATCTGGACTCATTTCCAAACATTAGGTCCAGATATATCTCTCCCTTGTTGAGCATTCTATGTAATAAGAAAATTATCCTGGTTACAATTTAAGAATTTTGGACCCTTCCTACCTTGCAGACTAAAAGTTTCCTGTTAATACTTAGATGGTTAAGATACCCAACTGTGATTGCCTCCAGTTCTCTGAAACTTGATAACATATTTGATTGTCTATCTCTCACTGATTATTTGGGGGCCTACAGTGTGTATTAACCAGTGTATTTGCCCCTTCTGTGTTGTTTGCTTAATTCGATGATCCTGCCAAGATATTCCTGAATCAGTACTGTGACCCCTCTTCTATTTCTCTCTATCTTGTCTAAATATACTACAACCAAGAATGTTGAGCAGCCAATCCTGCCCATCTTAGAGCGCTCAGTCATAGCTATAATATCAAACCCTCACAAGATTATCCGTGCCCTCAGCTGGTCTGTCATATCATAGAATCCCAATGGTGTGGAAGCAGACCATTCAGCTCCATTGAG
This sequence comes from Rhincodon typus, assembly GCF_021869965.1. NCBI lineage: Eukaryota > Metazoa > Chordata > Chondrichthyes > Orectolobiformes > Rhincodontidae > Rhincodon > Rhincodon typus. Next base: position 3,183,266 of record NC_063353.1, on the reverse strand, counting down.
TACACACTGACCCTTTGAAGAGTATCCCACCCAGACCTTCCCGCTACCCTAACCCTGCATTTTCATGGCTAATCCACCTAACCTACACATCCCTGGACACTATGGACAATTTAGCGTGGCCAATCCACCTAATCTGCACTTCTTTGAACTGTGGGAGGAAACCAGAGCACCCAGAGGAAACCCACGCAGACAGTCGCCTGAGGTGGAATTGAACACGGGTCCCTGGTGCTGAGGCAGCACTGCTAGCCACTTATCCTCAAGACTCTGTGCATTCTATTACCTTGCTAAACTCACATCATTCTTATCTAGGCTATGTTTCCTCTGCCTTCCAGACTCACTTATTTGTGAGTTAACTTCTAATTCCAACTTAGCTTCTCGCCCTTCTAAATGACTTGCAAAGATTTCATCCCCCTACCAATATAGTTTAAATCCACTCAACAGGAACACCAAATTGCCCTGTGAGAAAGATGATCCTGTTCTTGTTCAGATGTAACATGTCCAAATTGTATGGATCCTCTATGAATGGCCCCAGTGCCCGAGGAACCTAAAGTCTTCCCTCCTGCACTCTCTCTCCAGCCACGCATTAATCTACTCTTTCTACTCTTATACTCACTACCACATGGAATCAGGACTAATCCAAAGAATTCTACCTTTGAAGTCCTACTTTTCAATTTCCTAGGTCACTCCCTAAGATATTCTGCAGGATTTCATTTCTCTTTCTTTCTGTGTCATGGTCCCAACACAAGATTGTAAGAAGTAGAAACAGAAGTAGGCCGTTCAGCACATCCAGTCTGCTCCTCAATTCAGTGAGATCATGGCTGATCTGATAATCTTCAACTCCACTTTCCTGCTGTTTCGGGATCATTCTCGATTCCCTTACCAATTAAAAATCTTTCCATCTCAACCTTGAACATACTTGATGATCCAGCTTCAACAGATCTCTGCAGGAAAGAATTCCCCAGATTCACTACCCTCTGAGAAGAAATTACTCAACTCTGTTTTAAACATGCAACCTCTTATACTGAGCTAATGCCCATGAATCCTAGGCTCTCCCACAAAGCAAAACGAACTTTCTATGTCTACCCAGTAAAGTCCCCAAAGAATCTTGTATATTTCAGTCAGTTTGGGGTTTAGAAGAATGAGCGGCAAATCAGTAAAGGCTCAATCTACTCAATCTCTCTTTATAAGACAGTACCTACAAATCTGATATCAGCGTAATGAACCCTGTCTGGACTGCCTCCAATTCCAGTATATCTTTCCTTAGATAAAGGTCCCAAAACTGTTTGCAACATTCTAACTGTAGTCTGACCAATGCCTTGTATAATTTTAGAAAAACAAATAGAAATATTTAAAGTCCATTTCTAAGGAAATAAAGGCCAACACTCCATTTGCTGAATTTGGATGCTAGCTTTTTATGATTCAGGGATTAAGGCTCCAAAATTCCTCTTGTTCTGTAGTCTTCTGCAGTCTTTCTCCATTCAAGTAATATTCAACCCATCCATTCATTCTGCCAAAATGCATAACCTCACATTTCCCCACAGTACATTCCATTTGCCAAGTTTTTGTTCACTCGCTTAACCAGTCTATAACCCTTTGCAAAATCTTTCTGTCATTCTCACCACTTTGCTTTCCCACCTATTTTTGTGTTTACTGCAAATTTGGCTATGGTTAATTCACTTTCCTCATTCAAGTCATTAATATACATTATAAATAATTGTGGCCCCAGCACTGATTCCTGTGACACACAACTAGCTACAGCTTGCCACAGACTGCAACCTCTAGCTATTCACTCTCCTACTCCAGAACGTGACAGCCATTCCATGATATCCTTGAACCTAGCACCTAGGAGGCAATGTACCATTGTGGAGTCTACGGTCATGGAAATGCCTGTCCTTCCCCTTGCCAACCAATCCCCTATTACTATTACCCTGTTCAACTCTGATCAGCTGAAGTACCCATAGCGCCTTGGAACGGGCTGGCATGCACAGAATTACTGTCACTCTTGCTATTTTCCAAGACTGTAAAATGCTTTGTGAATGAGATGCACTCAGGGGATTCCCTCACTGTCTGCCTGGCAAGTTCCCTTGGAGCTGCACAACTGCATAACCTCTTGGAGGTTCCATGCACAAATAGAAATGTCGAGTTCATTCCAGGACCTACATCTGGCTTCAGAAGCTGCTGCCGTGCACAGATCTCAGAGGTCCACGCAGCAGAAAAAGTAATTAGAGGGAACAAAAACAAATGTTGCTGGAAAAGCTTAGCAGGTCTGGCAGCATCTGTGAAGAAAAATCACAGTTAACGTTTCGGGTCCAGTGATCCTTCCTCAGAAGAGAGGGAACCTTGCTGCCTGATCACCACCTTCAGTCTGACAGTCACCCAACCCTCTTTGCCTGAACTTCTTTAAGTTGCAGGATAACCACATCCAAAAGCTTGTTATGCATGAACATCTCAGCCTTGGGAAGATTCTGTTGTATTCAGCACTCAAGTCCCAAAACCCAGAGCTCAAGTTACTCCAGCCAGAGGCACCTCCTGCACACATGGCCATCTAGACCACCAGGAGTGTCTACAATTTCCCACGTGGTGTAGAATGTACATGTCACAGACCGGAGATTCCCAGACACAGCTTAACTAAATAAAATGTAGACCCCTTGCTTTTATTTACTCTTACACCTACTTAAGCGAAGACTAGCAAAAAGTCTTAGATAAAATCACAAACAAACAACCAGAATCCCCTTAATTCTCTCAAAGAAACAAATTTAATTTTGAAGATATTCATTATCTATTGAAAGGCTTAAGCTGTACTCAAGGTCTTAACTTAAATCAATATCCAGTCACAAGAGCCAAGAGAAATAACCACCAATTACTTCTCTGCTCTTCTGTGAAGACACATTTCAATTACATTGAAGCAGCTTTACCAATGGTCTGTCCGTTCCTGGGACTTCTCTGCTCACTGTGCTCCTTTTAACCTTGCTGCCACTGCTCCAGAAATCCAGACAAGTCCATTGCCGTTATGTCAACTTCTGTCTCACCTGTCCAATTCCTTTCCATGTACAGTGATGCATTATCATAACAAGCAGCAGCAGAGAATATGATCAGTGCTAAGTGTTAACACCAAGTATGCCACCCTTTTCTTATTGAATTATAGAACTATAATTACAACATTGAAGAAACCTATTTAGCTCATTGTGTCCATGCCAGGTCTCTTCCAAAACTACTCATCTAGACGCACTCCTCTGCCTTTTCCCTGTAGCCCTGCAAATCTTTTCTCTTCAGGTGCTTAATTAATTTCCTTTTGAATACCATGATTGAATCTGTGCCAACGACATGCTCATGCAGTGCATTCACAATCTGAACCACTGTGTAAAAATGTTTTTCCTTATATCTCTGGTGTTTAAGCCAATTACTTGAACTCAATGTCTTTTGGTTATGAGCCCTTCTGCCAAAGGGAACAGTTTCTCATCATCTATCAGGTCCAGACCCCTCAAGACATTCAGCACCCTGTAAAATCTTCCCTCAATCTTTTCTTCTCTAAGTGGAATAGCCCTAGCTTCTAAAATCTCTCCATGTAATTGAAGTTCCTCATTTCTGGAACCTTTTACATAATTATTACACTCCCTCCAATACATTCTTAAACTGCGGTATCTGTAACTGTAGGCAATACTGCAGCTGATGCCAGACCTCGTTTTAGAAAAAAATTTTAGAAAAAACTTCCTTGTTTTTGTACTGCCTCAATTTGTATGCCTTGATAAATGCTTTCCAAGTCTGCCCTGCCACGTTCAATGATTTGTGCACATATAACCTAAGATCCTTCTGCTCCTGCATCCTCCATCCTCTTTAGAATTGTACCCTTTAATTTATATCGCTGTTCTTTGTTTTTGCTAACCAAGTGTATCACATCACACTTTCCCACAATCAATTTCATCAGTCACACACATGCCCATTGCACCATCCTGTCCATGTGCTTTTGAAGTCTTCTTTGAACCTTCTCATAGTTCACAAAGTTCATAATATTTCAAAATTTTGTGTCATTTGCAAATTTTGAAATTGTGCCTTGTACACTGAAATCTAGGTCACTCAGCCAACTTTCATCCATGCTGCCATTGTCCTTTTCACTCCACAGGTTTTAATTTTACTGACAACACTTTACCAAATGTTCTTTAAAATCCATGTGCACCTTGTCAACTGCAATAGGCTTATCAACCCTTACTTCATCAGAAAACTCAATAATTATATCTGATTTTCCCTTTACATATTTGTCCTAGCTTTCCTATCCAATTTTTTTTCCTTTATTCATTAACAGGATGAGGGCATCACTGCATTTATTGCCCATCCCTATTTGCCCAGAGGGCAGTTCAGAGTCAACCACATTGCTGTGTGTCTGGAGTCACATGTAGGCCAAACCAGGTAAGGATGGCAGTTTCCTTCCCTAAGGGAAATTAGTGAACCAGATGGGTTTTTCCGACAATCAGCAATGGATTCATGGTCATCATTCGGCTCCTAATTCCAGATATTTATTGAATTCAAATTCCACCTTCTACCATGGCGGGATTCGAACCCGGGTCCCCAGAACAATATCTGGGTCTCTGGATTAATAGTCCAGCGTTAATACCACTAGGCCATCACTTCCCCTCAAAGAAACTATTAACTTTGTTTAGGATTATAGTTTCTAAATGCTTTCCCATAACTGAAGCTAAACTGATTGACCTATAATTATAGTGTTTACTCTTGCACCTCTCTTTGAACAGGGATATAACATTTGCAATTTTCTTGACCGCTGGCATTACTCTGTATCAAAAGACGATTAGAAAATAACAGTTAGCGCCTCCAGAGTTTTCGTCTTTATTTGCCTCAGCATCCTCACATGCATCTAATGCCATCCTGGTGGCTTACCAACTTTAAAGTACAAACAGTTTTTCTCATACCTTCACTTTATCAACTTTTAGTGTCTCGCCACCTCCATCACCAACTTCTTTCTTGGTAAAGACATATGCAAAGGAGTCATTTAGTGCCTCGGCCAAGCCCTTTGTTTCATGCTTAGATCTATGTTTTGTTCCCTAAGTGGCCCTAGTCCTCCCATTAACACCCTTTTTGCCATTTATATGCCCTATTGAAGACTTTTCGATTCCCTGTTATGTTGGCTGCCAGTCTCTTCCTACACTGGCTCCATGTTGCTTCTCAAGTAAACTTACTATATTCAGCCTAGATCTCACTTCTACTATCATAGTGACATTTGTCATATGCATCCTTTTTCCATTTCTTACTGTATCTCAATCATCATATTGGAAATATGTTTGATTTTGTTTATCCTACCTTTCCACCTCATGCGAATGTGCCAGAACTGTACTGAAATTATTTCCTCTTCTAGAGGATCCCTATGTTCAGTTACATTTTTGCCTGCTAATCTTTGATTCCAGATTCCTGGGACAGGTCCATTCTCATCTTTCCAGAAATACGTTCCCCTCCTCTTAGTCTTTACACTATGACTACCGTAGTCTATAATATGAGAATGACACTAACTATAACTCTCTGTAAGCCCCTTTCAAATTTGTTCTTCTATACCTTGCCCACAATTTGGAGGCCAACAGAACATTCCCAGTAATGTAAAATTACTCTATTGTTTCTTAGTTCCAGACAAATAAATTCTCTCTGATCCCTGTGGGACAATCTCTCTCTCTAGCACTACACTATTATTTTTAAAATCAGTACTGCCAGACTCTCCTCTCATTTCTTTCCTGAACATTACATATATACAGGACTATTTACTAACCAGTCCTTACCTTCTTTGAGCTAGATCTCCATTACTGCCAAAACATCATTTCCTCACATGCTAATCCGTGCCTGGAGCTCACCAACCTTATTCATTACACAATCACATACATGCATTACAAACATAATTTAGATCTTCTTACATTCTCGATCTGACTCGCCCATTTCTTTGTGCCATTTGTTTTCCCTTTCTAATGTTGAAATATGGTTCCAATCCTGCTACTTCATTTGTTTAAACCATCCCCAATACTACTTACATAACACCTAACAATGACAATGGTCAAAAGTCTGTTGGGGTGCAACCCAACCAGCCTGTGCAGGTTCCAGTGTCCCACCAACTTAAAGCCCTCCTTTCTGCACCATCTCTCCAGTCACACATTTGCTTGTTCTGTCCTTGTTTCTATACTAACTTGCAAATACATAAAAAACTTAAATATTTACAGCAAGTGTCTTATACTTCAACAGATATACCTCTTACTAATCAATCTCTTTTGAGAATAAGGCGTTACATCACCATTACAATGTTGCAGCAACTGCATTCATCAATTTTACAACGTTTGAGTCAGCAGCACGAAGTGAAAATAGCTAGTCGATGATAGTATAAGGTAGGGGTGGAGGTCAGATAGACCTTAGGTTTCGGGTAAAAGTTCGGCACAACATTGTGGGCCGAAGGGCCTGTACTGTGCTGTACTGTTCTATGTTCTAGATTATTAGGGAGAGTTTGGATCTAGATATACAAGAAAGATAAATGAAAGATGCATCTCCTTCCCTGCACTCGATGGTCTACAAAATTCTCTTTAAATATTTGAATAGAAGTTTCTATTGTCAGTCAGCAATATTCACCCTTCCAGGTTGTACAATTTCTTGTTGGCTATTTAGGCTATACTGAATCTGCATCAGCTTCTGGAAGTTATCCTAGAGGCAGAGAGAGGAAAAAAAACAACTTTAAGATTACAGCTAGTTTTCAAAAAAAAACAAACAAACAGAGAATAAATCAATACAGTAGTGAGTTAAATTTGTTTACCTACCCCTTGTTTCATTATGTCATTGGCATGGTTCGCTACTTCAACAACAATGGCAAGAGCAGCTGACAACATAAAGATAATCAGCAGTATCTTAATATATGAAAGACAAAAATGCCAGTATTTTATAAATAGTTATTTCAGACAATCTAATACCTTGGGTATCTTTGTAATCGGCACAGTCTATAGACAGGTTCTTCATATAATCTGAAATACACAAAAGTTTAAGTCAGAGTACGCCTTCAGCTACTTATAAGTCAAAAATGTACATTTTCTCCCCTGATGGCTGGGTACCTTTATTCAGTAGGTGAAAGAACCACATTGAGCAGATGTGATCTATATTGAAGATCACAAATGTGGTCCAGCAGCCCCTTTAGAAGTGAATCCTAAATGCATAATGGATTTAAGTCAGGGTTCAAAATCAATAGTAGTTAACTAGTCTGTCTGAATCCACCGTTAAGGTTCACTTTTCAAAGCAATCAGGAATGGGGAATAAATACTGACTTTGACAGTGACATTTAGATCATGAGTTTTTTTTTGAAAAACTACTAGAATTTTTGGCACTGTAACCCAGTTTAAGAAGAAATGCCTTCGAGATGAGAAGAGAAAAATGGAAAAGGAAAGGGGAAAATATATTTGGTTATCAAAGGTTTCTACAGAATTGTCAATTCCTTTCTTTTAATAAAACTCCAGAAGAAATTTAAAAATATTAAATTTATATTGAGCTTGAAAAAAATAGCAGGGTGGAAACCACATTCAGTAAGTGATGTAATCATAGAAACATAGAAGATAGGAGCAGAAGTAGTCCATTCCACCCCTCAAGCTTGCTCCACTATTCCCACTCACCGACACCCCCACCCCAAATATCCCTTGATGTCTCTAACCACAAGAGCTACATCTACCTCCTCATTAAAAACACAAAGTTTTCACCTCAAACAGTTTGTGGTATTGAATTCCACAGAATACCCACTTTCTGGGTGAACACATTTATCCTCATCTCAGTCCTAAAAGGCTTACCCCTTGTTCTTGAACTATGATCCCTTCATACGTATGTCCCTTTAGGCAAGCATAAATAATCATCATAAAATTGGTTCTACCAGCAGGATGGCACCCAGAGCTCCTCTGCTCTGCCTGTTTTTTTTTCTTTTCTTTCTCTCTTTTTAGCAGTCCTGGAGCAGCAAGTGGGCAGGCAAGTCCCAGTGCAGGATAACTTAGTGCAACTGAGTGCCAGCGCAGAGCGCATTGGAGGCGTGGAGCGGAGCAAGACAGTTGTCGGACTGGGGTCTGGCACAGGCGGTCAGACCACGTGCTTACCTGCTGCTATTTGGAATTTTTAACCAGATTAGAATGTCAATCCCTTATCTATGTTATAACTGTCTTATTTCTAACTTTTTTTTGACATTGTAAGTAATGCCACTACTTTTCCCTTTATTACTCTTTTGCATTCAAGATTTGTACCAAAGATGGTGACCATTGTAAAATCTTTTCACTGTACTCCTGTACTGCAATACACGTATCAATAAATGATGCAGGTATTCTATTCTCTTCTCTTCTTCAGTTCTGACGTTAACACCGTTGTGTACCCATAGGCTTGCCGAGTTTCTCTAGCATTTTCTGCTTTTATTTTGGATTTACAGCACTATTTTGCTTATGTCTTAAATTGATCATTTGTGTAGTTGTTAGTGCATCAGGATTGTTGAGAAAATGCTATCCAATCATGGAATCACATCTAGCAGTACACGTGTAAACCACTTGAGACAATTCATTTGGTACTGCACAATATGCATGCAATCGATCCACTATTTCAAGGTCTTGGTATTTTCATTGGACACTGCATTGTGGCAGGATAGCGGAGAACAGAAAAGTTCATACTCACCAAATACCACTTCCCATTTAACAAGGAAAATAGAAAATTTGAAATTAAAGCTACACACCACGACAAACTCTGCTTTTAGTGAGCATATGATTGGACAAAAATGCTGCATGTTTGGGGTTGCTGTTAATTGCACCACTCTAACATTTTTTCAGAAAACAAGTTTATTCTGTGTTTGTACTGATGAGTTCAAGAAGAAGGACTTTAGCAATAAGTTTTGCTTTTCAGCTAAGTTCAGTTTAAGCCCGCTATTTTATCCAAGCATACAATTTCAATATACCAACATTTCCCGATAATAGTAATTCTGATCAATGTAGAGTTTTGCTCAAAAAGCCTTAATAAGCCCAAAATATCAATTCTGAGCAGTCAAGAAACATCACTTGCACATTGACTTCAGAATGGGAAAATTTCATTTAGCCGTGGCAGAAACAATAAAAGTTGAGCCATAAAAATTACAACCCAAACTTTTACCTGTTTGCATGATAGGACAAAGTACAGTATCATAGAATCATAGAATCCCTACAATGTGGAAGCAGTCCATTCAGCCCATCAAGTCCACACCGACCATCCAAAGAGCATCTCATCCAGATCCAAACTCCTACCCTATCCTTGTAACCCTGCATTTCTCATGGCTAATCCACCTAACCTGCAAATCCCTGGCGACTACGGGCAATTTAGCATGGCCAATCCATCTGACCCGCATTGTGGGAAGAAACCAAAGTACCCAGAGGAAACCCACACAGATATGGGGAGAATGTGCAAACTTCACACCGACAGTTACCCAAGGGTAGAATTGGGTCCCTGGTGCTCTGAGGCAGCAGTACAAAATGCTGAGCCACCATGCTTCTGCCAGTAGTGGAACATCATACTCAATTACAGTAATTATATATAACTAGCATTAAAAAAATTAGGTTAGTTTTAAGATAAACTTCCAAAAATCTTGAACACACCAATTATAATACTTGGGATGCAACTGAACACTGTTACCTTGAAAGAAAGATAGTTCAGACACAGTCAAGGTATTTGACTCAAAAAGGAAAAATATGGAAAACAAATGAAAAGCTTCTGGTTGACAAAACAGACAGAAATTAAAGTGAAGAAGAAAAGGTGTGTTATGACTGATGTCAAGTGGAAGATACAATTGAGAACAGGTTGAATAAAGAAGCTCAGAGCAGATGTGAAACAGCAAACAAAAGAACCAAAGAGGGAATTTGAGAAAAGACTGCCAACTAAATGAAAGAGAATCCGAAAATCTTTGATAGGCATTTAAATAGTAAAAAGGTTGGCAAGAGAAGGAGTAGAGATGATTAGGAACCAAAAAGGAGATTTACACATGGTGGCAGAGGGGCTAGCCAATGTGTTAAACGAATACTTCACAGCTATCTTTTAAAAGGGGAAGTTGATGCTGCAAAAGTCTTGAAGAAAGAGGAGTTAACGCAGTCACTAGAAGGCTAATATTTGATAAGAATGAGATACAGGATAGGCTGTCTGTACCTAAAGTTGATAAGACACGAGACTGGATGAAATGCATTCAAGGATATTAAGGAAATTGACAATGGAAACTGTAAACGATAAACACTTGAGAAAAAAGGAGAGAAAGATGAGGGGTCAGTCAGTTTAACTTCAGTGGTGGGGGAAACTTCTGGAAATAATAATTTATTACAAAATTGAAACCCACATAGACAACTGCAGCTTAATTAAAACAAAAAGCCAGCATGGGATTCTTAAGGTAATATCTTGTTTAATTAACTTACTGAGGTCTTTTGAAGACATAACAGAGACGGTTGATGACAGCAATGTTATTCATGTGGTATACATGGACTTCCAAACTAACATTTAATACAATATTGTACATTGTTTAGGGGAGGCAACGGGCTAGTGTTATTATCAGTGGACTGTTAATCCAGAAACCCAGTTAATGTTCTGGGGGATCTGGGTTCAAATCCTGTCATAGCAGATGATGGAATTTGCATTCAATAAAACTCTGAATTAAGAGTCCAATGATGACCATGAATCCATTGCTGATTGCCAGAAAAACCCATCAATAGTGTCCTTCAGGGAAGGAAACTACCATCCTATCCTGATTTGGTTGACCCTTAACTGCTCTCTGGGCAATTAGGGATGGGCAATAAATGCTGGTCTAATCAGGGACATCCAATGAATTTTAAAAAACCTAACAGCCAAGTTTGAACTTATGAAATAAAAAGGACAGTAGCAATATGAATACAGAATTGACTGAGTGATATGAACAGTAGTGGTTAATAGATGTTCTTTAAATTGGAGGAAGGTTTACAGTAGTGTTCCATAGTGGTCAATGTTAGGATCCTTGCTTTTCCTGTATTTTTTTTTCCTCATTTTCTATTTTAATGACATATACCATAAGTCAAAAGTTGAGGAATGAAACAAGGAGGCATTGCAAACAATGAGGAGGATAGTATCGAATTCTGAAAGGCAATAGGCAAGTTGGCTGGATTGGTAGCAGATGATATCCAATGTGGAGTAATGTGTGGTGATACATTTTGGTACGAAAACATGGAGACACAATATAAAATTAAGAGTAAAACTCAAAAGTAAGTGCAAAACCATAGGGACATGGATGCTCATGTGCATAAGTCAGTAAAGATGTCAGGACAGGATGACAGTATAGTTAATAATGCATATCTCAGTTTTATTAACTGGGCTTTAGAGTACAGATTGAGGAGGCTGTGTTGAAATTGTACAAGTCACTAGTTTAGCTTCAACTGAAGCACTGTGTCTACTGCAGTGTGCCACACTTTAGGAAGGACGTGAAGATACTGGAGAGGATTCAGAAAAAAAAAATCACAAAAATGTTTCCGTGCTGAGGGACCTGGATAGAGCAGAAAGAAATAAACTGTTGTCATTCATGAAAGGCTTAAGAACAAGAAGATACAGATCTAAAATATTTGGCAAAAGAAGCAAAAGTGATATGGGTAAACATATTTTTCATAAAGTGTGATTGGGGTGGAATGCACTGCCTAAAAGTCTCTGGTCGAAGCATGTTAAATTAAGGCTTTCAAAAAGGGAATTAAAATGTTGTTTCCAAAGGAACAATGTGCAGAGTAATGGTGAGAAATTAGGAAATGGTACTTAGTGAAATGCTCATTCCGACAGCCAGTGCAAACATGATGGACAGAAAGACCTCCTTCTGTGCTGTAATAATTGTTATTCTGTGACTAGCCCTACAGTTTCAATCTTGCTGAAAGTACCATTTACTTTGCACCGCTGAAAAGAGTTGTTCAAATCTGAGCCTTGGGGCCAAATGGACTGATAAAAACCAATGGAGAACTAATGGGGAAGGGTAGTTCACTGTTTCAGTTTGATATAGTATGGAATGTCACTCTACCGTTATCAACTTGAATTTAAGGAGTGTCTCAGGATCTTGGATCTCATCCATCTTTTCAACCTGCCTGAAATTAATTTCAATATTTAAATAATGCCAAAACTATCATCTGCATTTTACCTGCTGGATAGGAGGCTTGTGACTATTTGTAACCACTCATGCATCATGATCTATCCTGTGTAAAGAAAATTAGAGTTCTAGTCAGGCAGTACAGAACAGGACACTACATGCCTAAAACTATACTGCAGTTGCAAATTTGATTTCCAGGGATATAATGTAAACACCGCAATGGAGTATATAACTCCAGCGTAGTTTCATCAAACCGTTAATATAGCAAGTTACTGATGTGGTTTGTTTAAATGGACACTCAGCAGTACCCTTCCCTCCAGGTGAGAGAAAATTAGATAAGAAAGTCTGATTGCATCAATCATACCATTCCTAGCTGACAGCAATGAATACTAATTTTATATGGAATGAAGATTCCTAAGCCCTTCATAATTATGAAGTAAACAAACTAAAATAACATGCTTGCCGCTCATTTTATTATTTGACTTAGTTCTAAAGTGCATAAAACAAAATTAGTAGCATTCCACAATAATTTCTCCAATACACACCAGTAATATGGAAAGGCAGAGGAATTTTCATATTGTTCTTTGAAATGTTCATTTGAACAGTAAACTAAAAATCAGTTTAGGTTCTTCATTTCCTTTTAATTCTAAAATCAGAAAGTGCACTGTACGGTATAATTTAAAGACAATTTTCTAGATCACTGCAATATAGATGTGCTATTTTCTGAATTAGTTTTCACCAAGTTTATCAACTAAACAACCCTCAGTTATTTTAATGACACTGCTGTAACCTAAGATGATGGCGTGGCCATGGAAGCACTCTGGGTCCAATGCACACAAATATTTTTATTCCTTTCCTTGAGACAGGTTTTCCATTGAATAAGCTCTAATTTCCTATATAGTGCATATTTCCTGTATGTACACAGTCCTTGAACATTCCTTACACACCTTACCACCCTCCATCAAATGCTCAAATTCACTTTTGTGACGGAGCAGTCCAACACACTTACCTTTCTTCAACATGCTAGTTGAGAAATCCAATAATGAATTTTCAACTACTGTTTACCACAAGCCTATCTTTACAATTTAAAATGCGCATTGGGACTTGTATAGGTTCACACATTACAAAACTGGAGTCATAAGCAATCTTCTAAAATAAGGCATTTTGATCAACTTGCAAGGTGAATGCAGAAATAGAATGCATCAAAATTATCCTGTGGGGCAATGGCTTGCCTGATCTTATCATTGTTAGTAATGTATCTTGCGAACTTACAAATGGGCTAAAGGCTGCCAACAGTTAACTTGAAAAGTGTCCAGTCTACCTCAAATTAACCTGGAAGTGCAAGGAATCTCAAATATGTAGTCAACAGCTTGAGCAAGTTATCTTGCACTGCTACAATGGCTATCTAAGTGGTATTTTCCATTAAAAGGATGTTGTTATCAGCCCAAAGACATGTATTGGTTTCATTCTGTACAAATTTTAGTGGAACAGCGATAATGGGTAGGTAGGCCATATATCTCGATGACTGACAGATTAAACAGCATGTTCTTTCAATTGTTCTTAATAGAGGAGTAGACTATAATCATCCAGCCTGTCCTTGCAAACCCAAAATAAAATATCTACCACTAAATGTGACTCTGCAATTGAGCAGAACTTGCTGAATAATCCTGAGTGAGCTAATACTTACACAAATGATCAATTTAAGATAAAGCAGTGAAGCTTGTATTGTGGCACTATAGACTTGCTGGAAGCAATGTAGTTTCAATATGCAGGGACCTGCTCTCTGTAGATAAGAGGAAAATGTCCATTCATCATGCCTTTTTTAAAATTACGTGGGAGTTCGAGGAGTCTATTGTTCCCCACAGCATTCTATATGACAATGTCTCGAACAGAGCAGACTTGCCAATCTTTTTTTCCTGTGGTATAAATTGTTGCAATTATTTCTACACATGACCTGATCAGTGCAAGACAAAATCCTTCAGCTACATGCTGCATTTTTTCTGTAACTTTCTAATAGCTAGGTGTCATTTTTTTTTTGTTGCATCTTCAAATAAAAGGCCTGTTGTTGCAGAAAGTGAAGTTGTGTTGGACTGCCCCATCTAAACAGTGAATTTGAGCATTTATCAGAGCTTAATAAGGTTGTATGGATGGCTGCAGATTTGAGGATTGCATACATATTAGAAATACGCATTGAGTAGGAAATTAGACTCATTCAATTGAAAAAGCAGTTCCCATGGAAAGGCTTAAAAATGTTTGTGCAGTGGACCTAGAGGGCATCTACGACGACACCATTTATTTAGGAATACATAGATGTCAATAATTTGTTTCAGATTAAACCAAAGGCATGCAACAGTTTGGGTTCCACCAGGACCACTTGACCTCAATGTCCAAACATAAAGAACTCAACTCTATGAGATAAAGGTAACAGCCCTTGATGTCAAGGTAGCATTTGATAGGGTTTGGCATCAAGGACCTCTACCACATCTGAAGCTAATGGGAATCAGGAATACAAAGTTCCACTGTTGGAGTCAAACCTAGCACATAAGAAAAGGCTGTGGTCTTGGAGTCAATTATCTCAACTCGGAATGTTGGTGCAGAGGTTCCTCAGGGTATTATCTTCAGCCGATTCATCAATGGCCTTCTGTCCAACGTAAAATCAGAAGGGGAATGTTAGTTGATCGTTGCACAATTTGCATCAGTGATTCCTCGGATTCTGAAAAAGTTTGATCCTTATGCAGCAAGATCCAGACAACTTTCAACTTTGGGTTGATACATGGCACATAATAGTCATGTCACATAATTGCCAGATATTGAGATGATCCGTCTCTGAATATCTCCCTTGATCAGAACACTAATCAATCAACTTAAATATTTTCTCTCTCCTCCACGAGTACAGAGTGGCACTGACGTGTCCACATCTGCAGCAAATTATCAACTTTCCTTCAACAGCACGTTCCAAATCAGGAATCTCTAGCACCTAGAAAGACAAGGGCAGAAAATGCATGACAACACCACTATCTGCAAGTTCCCTTCCAAACCACACACCATCGTGACTTGAAACTAACTAATGTTCCTTCACTGTCACTGGATCAAAACCCCAAGACTCCCTTGATGTCAAGGTATATCTGTAACAGATTAGGCATTAGGAGGTGGGTTACTTGCTGAGGATTCCTAGCTTCTAAATTATTCTTGTAGCCAAAGTGGTTATATCACAAGTCCAGTTCAGTTTCTGGTTGATGCTAACATCCATCATTGATATCGATGTTGATAGTGGGAAATTCAGCAAAGGTCACCGAATGTCAAGGACCAAAGGTTAGATACTCTCTAGTTGGATATGGTCATTGCCTGCCACTTATGTGGTGCAAATAATACTTGCCACTTGTCAGCCCAAGCCTGGATATTGTCCAGGTCAGATGCTTTTCGACATGGACTGCTTCAGTATTTGAGGAGTCAAAAATGGTGCTAAATATTGCACAATCATCAGCGAACATCCCCACATCTGACCTGATAGGTGGTAGGAAGGTCATTGATGAAGGAGCTGAAGATGGCTGGGCCAAGAACACTACCCTGTGCATTTTCTGTATAGATGTCTGGGACTGAGATGACTGACATCCAACAATCACAATCATCTTCCTGTGTACCAGGTATGACTCCAATCAGTGGTAAGTTTTCCCTGATTCCCATTGACTCCAGTTTTGTTGGGTCTCCGTGATGCCATACTCAGTCAAACGCAACCTTGATGTCAAGGGCTGTTACCCTCACCTCACCTCCAAAATTCAGCTTTTTTATCCATACTTGAACTAAGGCTGTTATAAGGTCAGAATACGAGTGGCGCTGGCAGATCCAAACTGAGCATCAGTGAGGTTATTGCTAAGGGAGTGCTGCTTGAATTGCAAGAATATCAACTTCAAAAGGAACAATTTTTTTTACCACTGCAACATGATAAGCTTAGCCAACGCAGCTTTTTCTTCAGCAATGTTCAAAAGTTGGACTACCAAGGCATTTTTCTAAACACAGAATGTTCTTCACCTTGGTGGTGACAATTTGGGGAGATGTCAATGTACTTTCCTTGATGGAGGAAAATAACTTGTGAGAAGAGTATTGTATTCTACTCTATTCTTGTACTTATTTTTGTGAGAGTTACAAGATGCCCCATGAATGGATGGAGGAATGAAGAGTGAAGATATAAAAAGGAATTGTGATAAGCATTTTTTAAAGCAAGGTCTACATGCATCTTCATCTCAAGACAAAACATAGAACACTGAACAGTACAGCAGAGGAATAGGCCCTTCAGCCTGCCCTGGGTCCACCATCCCTCCATTCCTTGCATATTCATGTGCTTATCTAAAAGTCAACCAGATACCCCTATTGTATCTGCCTCCACCACCAACGCGGCAGCACATTCCAGACTCCTACCACTCCCTGTGTAAAAAAAACTTGCCCCTCACATCTCCTTTGAACTTTCCCCCTCTCACCTTAAATGTGTGCCCTCTCGCATTACACATTTCAACTCTGGGGAAAAAAGGGTTCTGACCGTCAACACTATCTATACATCTCACCGTTTTGTAGACTTCTATCAAGTCTCCCCTCAGTCTTCACCGCTTCAGAGAAAACAAGCCGAGTTTTCTAGCCTCTCTTATAGCTAATACCTCTAATCTAGGCAGCATCCTGGTAAACCTCTTCTGCATCCTCTCCAAAGCCTCCAGATCCTCCCTATAATGCGGCAAACAGAACTGAACGCAATATTCGAAATGTGGCCTAACCAAAGTCTTATAAAGCTACAAAATTACACGCTGATTCTTGCACTCAACTCCCCAAACAATAAAGGCAAGCATGCCGTATGACTTCTTTACCACCTTATCCACTTGAGTGGTCACTTTCAGGGACCTATGGACTTGAACCCCAAGATCCCTCTGTACATCAATGTTGTTCAGGGTCCTGCCATTAACTATACACTTCTCCTTAACATTTGATCTCCCAAAGTGCAGCACCTCACACTTACCCAGATTAAACTCCATCTGCCATTTCTCCATCCATTTCTGCAACTGATCTACATGCCGTTGCATTATGTGACAACCTTCTACACTATCCGCAACTCTACCGATCTTTGTATCGCTTGCAAACCTACTAATCGACCCATCTACATATTCAACTATGTCATTTATATAAAGCACAAAACGTTCAGATATTTATCTTGAGATAAATGATTCAGTTAAATTAGTTTGATATACAGCAGGTAAGATACAAAGAATAATTTCTGCCTTTAATGCAAAGGCAGGTCAATACCACTTTCAAATTGCCATTATTCATTGTGGCTTCAATGCATTCAATATGGAATTATGAGACTCTTAAAAGTTAATTAAAGAATGACATAGGCTACACTTTATATTTTCCTACCATGGTATACAGTAAATATAATACTTGGATTTACAATGCAGTCTACGTCAATGCAGTCTATCCAAAATTACTATGAACTGGCAAGGCACAACACAAGGAATGCTGCAAACAGTAGTACCTTTAGTTTGCAAACTTAAATCAAAAATGAACTAAATTAGATCCATTAAATTGAAAACCTTTTTAAACATTATATTACAAACCGTAACTGGGATCTTCTAGTAACCAACTCCAATGCTACATAAACACACACTCTGAATGTCTAATGTATCTTGAATGAAGTTGTCTTCCGTCAAATAGTGGGAATATTTTTAAGCACTCCACCATGAACACATATTTCAGAAATAATGAAGTAACAATACCTGTTAGAAGCAGCTTGTATTGTGGAATCCTCTGGACAGGTTTTAACAGGTAATGTTTGAGTGCCAGATTTGCACAGCGAGTACTCATCTAAAAGAAAAGAGAAGCCTGAAATTTTGCAGACAAGAAGATTCGTAACCCAGTTGGAAAACATTGGAGCATTTCACATGATGTATTTTGGAGGCTACATAAATGATCAAGTCTTGCATCTAGCTGAAAAAATATACATGTATAGCAGCAAAATGCTAAATTTGATGCTGATCTAAAGAATGGTTATTACCTCAAATTCTCTAACCACATTTGCAAAAGTAGGGTTCTTCTTGCATTGTTCATCCAACAAACAAACATTCTTGTCAAATTCTTTGATATATGTTGAGTACATCTTGAGGTACGGTCCCTTCTCCATGAAGATATCAGCTATTCTCTGATGCTCTTCCCTACAAAATTATTTTGATAATGTGGAACAGAAATAAAAGCAATCCAATATTAAAGACAGGCAAAATTGATAATGTTGGCATAGAACTATAGTTGGTACATGAAAGATGATTGCTGTAGTTTACACTCCCTGGTTCAGTGGATAAATTTGATGCAGGACACACAATCAAAATAGATGCCAATTTAGCTGTGGCGACAATGGAGATATTGAACACAACTCAAAACAGGAGAAGAATCCTACTCCTGCAAATTCTACGATAATTGTGAGTTGGTAGTGTCAGATAATTAGCAGGTCAGACTCAGTTATGAATGCTGTAGAATTCTATGGGTCATCAGTCACACAAGCAGAATGCTGCTTGATCAAGATTTTGGAGGTCTTTGATTATATTTATCACTTTGTGATTCAATAGATTGTGAAATGAAGGCATGCTTATTTTCAAGTGCAAGACCCCATATTGGGAAACTGTGTAGAAATTCTCATCATTTGAACTCATTTAACTAGTAAATATGTCAAAGTGCAAACAGGACCGAGTTGTTGGGAGAATTTCCAGGGCTCGTAGCCCTAGAACTAAATGTTGGGCCATTTTAAATCACTCTGGGGTTCTGCCTCCAGATGACTATCTGAAAGTGATGCAATGGTCACTCAGTGAATATTTTAATGTCGCAGAGTTCTTGTAGACTTTTCACTGTAGGCTTACAAAAAGCAGTTGTTTGTGTTGCACTCAACTGACAATAGATTACATTTTTTTGCTTATCAATCAGTTCAAATAACTAACACAGGCCTCTAGATCACTAATCTAGTGGCATTACCACTATGCCACCATTTCCCTTCTCACTAGCAGCTCTTGCCAGTCACTATTTCTGGATTATTACCTTATTTTAACAGTGACCTCCTCCCAAAGAGAAACCCATATTCCTGAAACTTTCTTCATAAATCATTATTTATCAGATTCGAAAGCTTATACTTGTTAGGAAATAGATTTTATCAAGTCAAATGCTGAAAGATCCATTACCAATGAGCCATTCTTTCCTCCAATTCTCGTAGCAGACCCCGATTTAGTTCATACAGCTGTGGCAGGTAGTATAGGATCTGGTTCAAGATCTTATCTTCAATCACTTGCTTTCCATACTGTCTTGAAGATTGGATCACTGAATCCCTGAAATCCTATAAGAATCCAGATGAATAAAATATGCATAAAAGTTTCAATATCTAAGTTGTGTCTCATTAGACTAAAAACATAGAGACAGGAGTTACAAAACTGTAACACAATTGAAGGAATATGTAAAAATTTAATTTGCAAACTTAACCCTGCCTGGTGTAGGCGAATAGGAATAAGGAAGATGCAAGAATTGGCCTTTTTAAAAAATTGACAGGGAATGCAATAAAGAGTTTTAAATTGTGAAGCGATGGGGGAGATATTTTTATTCAACCCATTTAGAGATGTCATTACACAACTCCAGAGCAGGCTGCCTTACTGCTCCAGGAAGTAGGACACCACCATTATGGCAAAATAGGAGATTACTACCTGCTGTTGAGGGATCAAGAACGAGGAGCCACAAACACAAGATTAAATACAATGGGTTTCAAACAAAGAAGAGGAGAAACTTTGTACAGAGTGTTCAGGTACGATGGAACTTACCATCAGGAAGTAGAAACTAGGTCAAGACTCAGTTTGGGACAGGGGCTTGAGATGATGTTCCATAGAATCCCTACAGTGTGAAACAGGCCATTCGGCTCACACAGACCCATCCCCCTACCATATCCCTGTAACCCCGCAATTACCATGGCCAACGCACCTAATCTACACATCCCTGAACACTATGGGTAATTTACGTAACCAATCCACCTAACCTGCACATTGTTGGACTGTGGGAGGAAACTGGAGCACCTGGCGAAAACCCAAACATACACGGGGAGAATGTGTAAATTCCACACAGACAGTTGCCTGAGTGTGGAATCAAACCGCTGTTCCTGGCACAGTGAGGCAGCAATACTTCCCACTGAGCCACCATGTCGCATTAATGCATGATTAAAACCAATTGATTGCTTGGAGGATAAATGCTGACATGGATGATTACTTGTTTCTATTATAACTTCTCACCTGTTTCTATGTGGTCCTTTCAGTTTTACATCATTTTATAGATTACTGCCCTAAGTTTAAGTTAATTAACAGAATAATCATCTAAAATTATGCTTAATTACACTGCAACTAATAATTGCACAATCATGTTCATCCACAGGTAATGACACATGCAAGGTGTCTAAACAGTTCAGCATCACAAAGCAAGGAGGAACAATAATATTACAAGTGTACGGTGAATCACCAGATTATGTAACACCTTAAATACAAGCTAAATACAAAAAAATGTTCTATTCAAATAATATAGGAAAACAAATAGCTGGATATAATTCAAAATCTCTGCCGAATTAAATTGATAACCGACGACTTGTCCTGGACTTCCCACGTAAATGCGACAGTCAAGAAGGCCCAACAACTCTTCTTCCTCAGATGGCTCAGGAAATTTGTCATTTGTCATGTCCATAAGGTCGCCCACCAACCTCTACAGATGCACCATTGAAAGCATACTGTCCAGGTGCATAAAGGCTTGGTGTGGCAACTGCTCTGCCCAGGACTGTAAGAAACTACAGAAAGTTGTGTGCACAGCCCAGGCCATCACAGAAGCCAACCTTCCACCCATGGACTCTATCTACACGGCTCGCTGCTGCAGAAAAGCGGCCAATATTATCAAAGACCCATCACACCCTGGTAATGACCTCCTACGACCTCTTCCGTCAGGCAGAAAATACAGAAGCCTGAACACACACATAAGCAGCTTCAGGAACAGTTTCTTTCTTTCCAATCATTGTCAGACTGTTGAATGGACTGTAGCCTCAAATAATGTAACCTGCAATGTAACCTGTATGTCTCTAAGTCTTTTTGATCTGTACATCCTTTGCTTGCTGTGATCTTCCTGCACCGCTCGTAAATAAAGCTTTTCTCTGTATTTCGGTACATGTGGCAATAAAATCAATCAAATCTACTTTTAAAAAAATTCATTCACACATGAATCTGGATGGTTGACTTTTAACTGCCCTCAGAAATAGCCCAAAATGCCACTCCGTTTCAGGGCACCTGGAGATGGGAAATAAATTCTGGCCTAGGCAATATCCAATGAAAGAAAAAAATAGTGTTTTCAGGTTGTTCAGTGTGCACACATTCAAAATTGAGGCTATCCACTGGAAGTGCAAATGTCACTTTCTCCATTCCAAACTGGTTGCAATTCTTATTCTATCACCCACAGAATTCCCACCACCCTCCTTTTGGAGGCCCCTATAAAACAATCGGTTAAAATACCATACGTTCAAACATGCAAGATTTAACCTTAGAAAGTTTTCTGAAACATGGATAAAAAATATACAAACAAAGAAGAACAAGCTATATGAGCACTACAATTTCATCAATACTGGGAGACATAAGACAATGCGCTTTGGTCATCAGGTTCAGAATTTTGTCAAGTCCCAAAGGAATAAATGGCAAAGAGGAAATTTGATCACAGCCATTTTCTCATTACTTACTCAAGTTAGTTCATGTCTACTTTTCAACATATAAAACTGTCCTCTCAATACCTAAACTTGCTTTTGCATTATGCAGCTATTGTGGCAAATTTAAAACATATTTGTGTCAGGAAAAATTTCATGCAAACAGAAATACTTCTAAGTAGTGTAGATATTTTAAACTGTTTTGAATTGGCTGATGCTGCATTATACAAATTACTATCCTTCTAGAACTATAAACAGACTTTAAGAAAACCACTGTCTGAATGACTAACTATTCAAAAAATTATGACTGAAGACAGCAACCAAACAACTTCGAACTGCTGATCCAAGCAATTTACAACCTATCATTGTAAAAGGCAAAGTTATTTTGGACCCAGCAGTTTTGCATTCAGTGTTGCAAGGATACGTCTGCTTTCCGCTCATTAGAATGGTTATAGTTTATATAACTAGCTCTGGGAAATATCACAGCATTAAAGCCTACCAGATGACACACTAACGCAAAAATGAAAGGCCTTAACAGATGGCCAGCTACAAACCTCATACACATCTGAAATGGATATTGAATCCTTTTCACTGTTGTTCATGGGCAACCACTCATTTCTTCAAGAATGTGACAGCTGACCAGTGCACACTAAGACTCTTTCTCAGGAGTACAAGACTAGAATGTTATCTAAAATTCATTCAAGTTTATTTCTTATGGCCACACCAAAGCACTGCATTTCAGAAGGGGATCCTATTACAGATACTTTGTTGTGCAACACATTCTATATGAGCCACCTGTTCTGATCATGTTCTTTCATCTACTGATTTCAAAGAATGCAAGAGACTCAAAGTAGAAAAACAGAAAATCAATTACTTACAATGTGCAAAAGCTTCAAAACATCCACAAATCTGTTGACAAAAAAATCCATGGCATTATTCTCTTATACATGAATTGAGATTATTCAAGTTTTGTTGTAATTTTTTAATATCAAAATCAACGCTATACATACACTTTCTCGGAGCTCATGATTTCTCTGGCAATATGATACACTTTGGTTTTCATTCCTTCGCCATTCTACAGAGAACAGTAAAGGCAAGATTTAGATATTACACCACCATTCACAGGAAAATATAAAACATAGCAGCAGCATTACACCAGAATAAATGGCAAAATCAAAAATGAGACAAAAGGCTGTCACATTTACTAAACAGATCATAGCCAAAAATTTCAAATTGAGCAAAATCAAACCATTATATCGCAGAACTTAGAGAGTTGGCCATAATACCTAACTAATTTAAATATTTTGAACATACATTGAATTACGATATAATTATTTGCCTCAGCCCATAAGCTGCAACCCATAGACACTAGTTATTCATAAAAATAGTATTTGCTGATAAGTGGAAATTATTTTTGTACAAAAAGTTTTGAATTAACCAAATAATTGTTATTCATATTGCTTAACTAAAAAGTGGGAATTTATTACAAAGAAACTGAACAATCAAATACTTCTAATTAAACAACTTTGACCTAAGAGTTGAGACTGCAGTAATAAGAATACGATATAGGAAAATGGAATTTAGTTTCTACAGATTGCCAACTTTAAAGATGCTCTCTGAACTTTAAAAAATGCAGCCCTATGTAAAATAAAAGGAACTTTCCTCCTAAGACACAACATACTGGACACTAAGTTGAGATTTATTACTCTTTTATATATTTCCACGCCTCACACCACGATAAAGAGGAAGCAAAACTAGATTTTCTGAATACTTAAATTGGTGAAGAACAGAGAATTTATCCAAAGGTGGACAAGTTTCAGCAGTAGGCAACACATGGAACAAAACCCACAATCTCCCAATTGGGAGCTAAGTACTCACACCAATTGAATCACAAATTCTTCCCCATTGTACATTGCCTGTTTCAAACACATCCTGACAAAGATCCAGCATGGAGAAAGGTACTGCATTTAAAAGAGAAATGGAAAAGCTGCCACATGTTGTACAAGTTGAGTTTAAATCTAACCTCTCTGAAGCACACATTAGTTCCAGACACAAAATTAGCTGTGTTAACTTGTTATTTCTTTTTTAAGAAAGCCTCGAAGAAACAAGAAACAAGAAAGTGCAATTTATTTCAAGTCACATTATTGTCACTCTGAGTCCTGATGAAGGGAAGGCCTGAAACAACTCTCCTGCTCCTCTGATGATGCCTGACCTGCTGTGTTCCTCCAACTCCACACAGTAAAGCTTTCTCATTGATTAAAATTAACCAATCAATCATAACATAGTCTTTGTTAGCATACAGAACTGACAATTCTGAAAATTTGAGGCTTGCATTATAAATAAGACCAAAACAGGCATGTCATAGGCTATATTTAATAAGTTCACAGTTGGTATTTTAAAACAAAAGCTTCACATTTATAGAATACCTTTAATGACCTCTGAACAGCTCAAATTACTGGACAGTCCAAACACTTTTTGAGGTGTAGTCATTGTTTATAAACTGCCAATTTGGTCACAGCAACGATCCACAAATGGAAATGCACTGATGACCAAAAAATTGATTTTTATAATACGTGAGGGGCAAATATCAATCAGGACATGGGAGAACTTGCTGCTTTCTCACGAGTCATGCTATGCAATCTTTTTTGTTTACCTGAGAAATTGAAAGTTTCATCTGAGTGCCAGCCTAGATTTTGCACTCGAGCCTCTGATTTAGGGCCTCAACATACAACTGAGTGACTTAAAGGCACAAGTGCTGAGCCATAGACTTCAGCAGACCCATTTGCCTGGATGAGTGCAGCCCCAACACCACTCAAGAAGCTTGAGACTATCCAGGAAAAAGCAGCCCGTTTGATTGGCACTGCATCCATAAGCATTCACTCCCTCCGCCACCAACACTCTGTAGCAGCAGTCTGTACTATCTAAAAGATGCACTGCAGAAATTCACCAAAGATCCTCAGACAATACCTTCCAAACCCACAACCACTTCCATCTGGAAGGATAAGGGCATCAGACATATGGGAACACCACTACCTCCAAGTCCCGCTCCAAGTCACTCACCATCCTGACTTGGAAACATATCGCTGTTCCTTCACTGGCACTGGGTCAAAATCCTGGAATTCCCTCCCTATTAGCATTGTGCATCAACCCACAGCAGGAAGACTGCAGCGGTTCAAGAAGTCAGCTCACCACCACCTTCTCGAGGGCAACTAGGGATGGGCAAGAAATACTGGCCAGCCAGCAATGCTGACATCCCACAGGTGAATAGCAAAAAAAAACATATCTTGGATATGAGATAGCAGGAACTGCAGATTTCTGAAGAAGGGTCTAGGCCCGAAATGTCAGCCTTCCTGCTCCTCTGATGCTGCTTGGCCTGCTGTGTTCATCCAGCTCTACCTTGTTATACCTTGGATATTACTGCATTACATCATTCAAACATTATGTGAACTAACTCATCATAAAAACTTGGATTGTTCAATTTATTTCAGTGCTTTGGCTTGACTTGCAATATTTTACACTGCTAATAATGCCCTAATACTTCATATGCAACAAAAATGCTCAACAGTTTACAGTTCTGTAACACCAAACTGTTTGTGCCACCTCCTTCAGGAGGAAGATCACAATTGAAATCTCAAAACTCTCCAGTTTAATTTTTAGCATAATTTTTATAACACGCCACTTTTAAGAAGTCATTCAAATCCCAAAAAAACTGATACAAGTAACAACAGGAAGATACTGCACACCCTAACACACCCATCACGCTACCATACATCAAGAACATATCCAAACTGACCACAAAACTCCTACGACCATTAGGCATCAGAGTAGCACACAAACCCACATATGCCAGCTGCTAACTCAAACGAAAGACCCCTTACCCACTATGGACAGAATCAACGTAATATACAAAATTCCATGCAAGGACTGCAAAAACATTACATTGGACAGAAAGGAAGAAAATTGGCCACAAGAGTACATGAACACCAACTAGCAACAAAAAGACACGACCAATACTCACTCATCTCTATTCACACGGATAAGGACAACTACCAGTTCAATTGGGAAAACACCAGGATCCTAGAACAGGCCAAATAGAGACAAGCACAGCAATTCCTAGAGGCCTGGTTCTCCACCAAGAAGGCAATCAATAAACATGTAGAATTAGACCCTATATACACACCACTGAGAAGGAAAACCGGAAATGAGGTAATCAAATCCAATGGACCCCAGAGTTTAAATACCAGGCAGGAAAACACAACAGCGCTTCATCAGAGGCTGCACTGATGATGTTACCCAGCAGGGTAATGAAACGTCCGCGAACTAACGAACCAGCTCGGCGAGCAAACCAACCACAGCATCCACAACCCGAGCTACAAATCTCCTCAAGAGCCTTAAATGATACAAGTAAACTAAATTAGCATAAAAGGATTTCAAATGTTACTGGTTAAATGTCATCCATTCATCAATGATATCAGAACTATAAGACATGTGAACTCCCTGTTCTGTGACAACGAGTTTGCAATTTTTTTCATGCTTAACTTATGTCACTACATATACTGCATGCAAAATCTCTGATGGAACTTTTAAAGAACTGTGAACAGAAAACTTAAAAACATATTAACGAGCAAAGAAAATGAAGAACACCAAAAGAACTGCAGACGCTGTGAAACAGAAACAAAAACAGAAATTGCTGGAAAAGCTCAGCAAGTGTGGCAGCATCTGTGGAGAGATATCAGACTTAGCGTTTTGGGTCGAGTGACCCTTCCTCAGAAGAAAATGAACACTCTGACATTGTAATTTGGACTCTGAATAAGGAGTCTGATCTCAACAAGCCACTGTTACCAGACCATTAATCATATCTCTTCTAGTGATCTTCCCTCCATAGTTTCCTACCTCATAATTCCCAAATTCCAATCAGCTTGTTTCTATCTCCTTCCCAAGAGCCACAAATAGGACTGCTCTGGTTGACCTAGCCTGCTTCTGCCCTATTGAACTTGACTACATATTTCCTCCCTTGTTTCTCTCCACCCAAATCCATTCCAAAGTTTCAAATTTTCTTTCTCTAACCATCTCCTCTTCATTACGGATGTCCAATCTCTCTTCATCTCCAACTGAACTCCATGTTAGGAGGCTGCTCAAAGTATTTTATTTTAACATGCATGGACAATAAACATGTTGGGAAGGATTATTTTAAAAATGAAAAACAAAGCTGAAACATATGTTGAGTGGAAATTATTACCTACATGGTGCAGAGTACAGTTCTACAGGACAGTGGAGTGACTCCCCATTTATGACTGAATTAAAAAGTTAGAAAGATTTGCATTTATATCACACTTTTCACAAATACTCAACAGTCGTTCTGAAACGTAGTCACTGTTGTAACGTGGAGATAGCAAGAACTGCAGATGCTGGAGGTCAGAATCGATACAATGTGGAGCTGGAGGAACACAGCAGGTCAGGCAGCATCAGTGCATGCTCGGTGATTGGTCAATGGGAAGAGTGAGGCGAATCCAACGCATCACCCTCTGCCACCTGCAATCAGACCCTACCACCTAAGAGATATACCCCTCCCCAACTCTATCTGCTTTCCATAGGGACTGCTTTCTCCGCGACTCCCTCGTCCGCTACACACTCCCCACCAACCCAACCACACCTGGCACTTTCCCCTCCTACCACAGAAAGTGCCACACTTGCCCCTACACCTCCATCCAAGGCCCCGATCAATCATTCCATATCCGACAGGGATTCACCTGTACATGTTCTAACCTGGTCTTCTGCATCCGTTGCTCCCAATGTGGTCTCCTCTACATTGGAGAGGCCAACCGCAGACTCGGTGACCGATTCGGGGAGCATCTGCGCTCTGTACGCTCCAATCAAAAACACCTTCTGGTTGCCAGCCATTTCAACTCCCCTTCCCACTCCCTTGGTGACATGTCCATCCTGGGCCCCCTCCAATGTCACAATGAGGCCACAAGGAAGTTTAAAGAACAACACCTTATATTCCACCTTGGGAGCTTACAACCCAATGGCCTCAACATAGAATTCACTAGCTTCAAAAATCTCCCCACCCCCAACCTCATCCCATGTCCAGCCCTCCCCCTCATCCCTGCCTCCTTGACTGACACAACCTGTCCCTCTTCCTTCTCACCTATCTGCCCCACCCTTCCCACTGACCAATCTCCACAACCCCCTACCTGCATCCACCTATCACCACCCCACCCACCTTTCCCCAGTCCCACCAGCCCTCATTTATTTCTGAGCGCCCTTCCCCCTCCCCAGTCCCCTGAAGGGTCCCGACCCAAAACGTCAACTTTCCTGTCCTCTGAGGCTGCCTGACCTGCTGTGTTCCTCCAGCTCCATGCTGTATCGACGCTGTTGTAACATAGTAGCTAATTTGCACAAAGCAAACTCCCACAAAGAGAAATCTAACAAAGACTACATAAGCTGTTTGTGATGTGGCTGATAAAGGAATATTCATAGAATCCGTACAGAATCACAGAATCCCTACAGTGTGGAAACAGGCCCTTCGGCCCAACAAGTCCACACCAACCCTTGGAGCATCCCACCCAGACCCATCCCCATATAACCCACCTAATCTACAGACCCCTGAACACTACGGGCAATTTAGCTTAGCCAATCCACCTAACCTGCACATCTTTGGACTGTGGGAGGAAACCGGAGAACCCGGAGGAAACCCACGCAGACATGGGGAGAATGTGCAAACTCCACATAGACAGTCACCTGAGGGAATTGAACCCGGATGCTGTGAGGCAGCAGTGCTAACCACTGAGCCACCAATATTATTTGGCAAAAGGTGATGTCAGATTCAGCTGGTTATACATTTACACTAAAAGTCCATGCCCTTTCTGATTCTGGAAACAGTCTTGTCTCAACTGTACATGGTGCTTTGAGATGACAAATGTGAACAACAGCTGCCACCCTTCCAGAGTGTCACCAAATGGTTTGAAAATCTTTACATTAGTTTTCTAATATGCCTTTCACTGTTGCTGCAAATGAAGAAGGTCTCAAAAGAAAATATAATTTACGGTATGATCTTGCGCATAAGACAAGCATTAGCCTAATAGCACCGGTACCAACTTATTAGTAGAGATACCTATCCCCTGCTCTTTCCTCACAACTCCGCATCTTTTTATCTTATGGCTTACATGTCCATTTCTATTTTGACAATTTCTATTGAATCTACTTTCACCCTTTCAGACAGTGGATTGCAGCTCACAACTCTCAGTATTTAAAAAAAAGTCTCTTCATGTCACCTGATTCTTTTCCTCAATCACCTTAATTTCTTTCTCTGGTTACTGACACTTCTGGCACTGGAAACAGTTTAGTCTCACTTTACTTATTCATGTTGTGAAACCTTGTATCGAATCTCTTCCTAATTGACTCTGCTCTAAGGAGAGCAACCAGAGATTCTCCAGCTATCCAACTTTTAACCCCTGGTATTTCTCTATTCGATCTCTTCTACAGGCTGAGGCCTTGGCTCCTTTCCAGGCCTGTGGTGCCCAGAATAGAACACTATACTCAAATTAAGGCCTAACTGGTGTTTCAAGAAAGGTTTAACATAACTTTATTGTTTGTGTACTGTGCAAATAAATAGCTCATTTCAAGTTGGGACTCTGTACCTCGAGCTATGGCATGGATCAGCATTCAAGCTTCAGCTGTTTTCAACCTAGATTAATGACTTAAATGAAGGAACTGAACATATTTATCTAATTTTGTTCATAATACAAAAACTAACGAGAAAGTGAGTTGACAAGAGGATGGAAAAGGACATAGATTGGTGACATGAATGGCAAGAACATGGCACATGGAACGGAATTCAGAGGAACCTAGTATACAAATCACAGAATCACATGGAGGTGCAGCAAGCAGTTAAGGTGGTGAATTGTATGTTAGCCTTTAGTGCAAGAGAGTTAGATTCAAGGGTAAGGAAGTCTTGCTGTAATTATATACAGTTTTGATGAGACCACATCTGGAGTACTATATAGTTTTAGTTTCCTTACCCAAGAAAGGATGTACAAACCTTCACACAGGCTGTGCAACATACGTCCACTAAACTGATTCTTGGGATGAGGCTGACTCAAGAATTTTGAAGGAGAGAGGTCTCATTATGACATATTCAAGTTTCAGAAGGAATTTAACATAGTAGACACTGCAGGGATCTTTTTTATGGCCTAGGAGTCTGAACAACGTGGTCAGAATAAGTGATCAGCTATTTAGAAGTGATATGAGGGCAAAGAGTTTTAAATCTTTGAATTTCTCAACTCCAGGAAGCTTTGAATGCCCAAGTTGTTGCATACATATTCAAGACCAAGATTGATAAGAGTTTTGGATATTGGGGTAATAAAAGAAAGTGACAGTGTCATATGGAAAGATGTTGTTGCGATAGATCAATCATGATGTTATTTGTTATTATATTTCTTATTACATGCTCTATTTCGCTCCTGATTTAAAAATAGGATTCCTTGTTTGTAAACAGACTTATCAACTTATCCTAATATCTTTGAAAATTTGCACCCATGCACCTGATTTGCCTCTATTTCCAAACACCCTTTAAAAATGAACCGTTTAGCTTACATTGCTTTGCCTCATTGTTGCTACAATGTATACCACTTGACATTTCTTAACAAACATTTTCGTCTGCCTATGCCTACCCATTTCAACGGTTCCCCTAAAATCTGGTGCTAGATTGCCCTACTGTTTACTATATTCCCAAGTTTTGTACCATTTTGAACGTGAAATTATATTCATGACCAGGTCAAGAATTAATATCAAAAAGAGCAGCAGTCCAAATAACTGAAAATATGACCCGAAACGTCAGCTTTCCTGCTTCTCTGATGCTGCTTGGCCTGCTGTGTTCATCCAGCTCTACACCTTGTTATCTCACATTCACCACAACTCTTTTCTTGTAATAGTCTCAATGATAAGGGACAAAGCATTTGACAAACTAACAGGACTGATGGCAGAAAGTCACCAGATCCCGATGACCTGCATTCAAGGGTTTAAAGAAGTGGCAGCAGAGATAGTGGAGGCACTGATTAAAATATCCAGAACTTACTGGATTTCAGAGGGCTTCGGTCAGATTGGAAACCTGACAATGTGATGCTGCTGTTCAAGATGGGAGGAAGACAGACAGAAAGCAGGAAACTATAAGCCAGGTAGTCTAGCAATTTCCCAATAACAGATGTTAGAGTCCATTATTAAGAAAAGGAATAGTAGGCATTTAGAAAGGTTTAACACAATCAAACAGTCAACATCATTTTCTGAAAGGGAAATCACATTTGACAAATTTGCTCCGGTTTTTTGAGTATTTAACAAGCAGAGTTGATAAAGAGGAACCAGTAGACATAGCGTATTTCAATTTCCAGAAGGTATTCAATAAGATGCTATATAAAAGGTAACTACACAAAAGAGGAGCTCACCGTACTGTTTGAGCAATGTTTTGAGGATTGTTTAACACACAGAAGACAGAGTCAGGATCAATGGGTCATTTTCAGGTTGGAAATATATAACTAGTGGAGTGCTACGGTGATAATTCCGAAATTTTTTACTATCTATAGTAAATAAGTAGAGGGGAGAGCTAAGTGTACTGTATCCAAATTTGATGATACAAAATAGATGAGGAGGCACGTTGTGATAAGGATATAAGGAATCTGCAAAGGGATACAGATAGGTTCAGTGAGTGGGTAAAAACTTGGCAGCTGGAGTTTAATGTCAAGAAGTGTGAAGTGATGCATTTTGGTGGGAAAAACCGTAAGGCAAACTATTATTTATATGGAGAGAAACTCCAAAAAATAGTCCAGCACAGAGGAACCTGGGTGTTCTTGTGCACGAAACAAAAATGGTTGGCATAGAAGCGCAGCAAGTAATCAAGAGAGCATATGAAATTTTGGCTTTTAATGTCAGGAAGTTGGAGATTAAACACAGGGAAAGGTTTGGTACAGAGATAGTAGGAACTGCCAATGCTGGAGAACCTGAGATAACATGGTGTAGAGCTGGATGAACACAGCAGGCCAAGCAACATCAGTGGAGCAGGATTCTGAAATCCCCTTCCCCTCCCCCATTTCTGAAGAAGGGTCTCGACCCGAAACGTCAGCTCTACACCATGTTATCTAAGGCTTGGTACAATTGCATAGGATGTTGGCGAGGCCACAGCTGGAGTACTATGTATAAATTTGGTTCTGTATTTTTTTAAAAAGAATATACTGGTATTAGTAATCTTATCGAAACATACAGGATTCTGAAGGGGCTTCTTGAACTCAGGAACATAGTTACAGAATAACAGGATATTCATTTAAAACTGAAATATGAAGGAATTTCTTCTCCCAGAGGAAATGAATGTCTGGAATACCCTACCCCAGAAAGTTTTGGAGACAAGATCACTCGAAGTATTTAAAGAGGGGGTAGATTGCTTTATGAAATATCAGGGGTTTGAAGACAATGATCAGCTTGCACGAAAGAGAAGTTGAGATTTGGAGCGGATCAGCCATGACCTTGATGAATGGTCGGGCAGGCTTGTTTCTTATGTTGTTTCCAATGTTGCTCTTGTTTCCTATGTCCCTAGTGTCACTTAACAGCCTTTTCCAGGAGATCCTGCATATAATTTCTTTTCAGATAATAATTCAATTCTCCTTCAAATGTCTCAATTTAATATTTCTTCACCACGCTCTCATGCACTGCATTCCAGATTCTAACCATTCTCAGAAACAAAAGGTTTTTCTTCATGAGACAACAAGGTGCAGGGCTGGATGAACACAGCAGGCCAAGCAGCATCATAGGAGCAGAGAGGCTGACGTTTCGGGCCTAGACCCTTCATCAGAAAAGGGGCAGGGGAAGGGGGTTCTGAAATAAATAGGGAGAGAGTGGGAGGCGGATAGAAGATGGATAGAGGAGAGGATAGGTGGAGAGGAAACAAACAGGTCGAAGAGGCGGGGATGGGGCCAGTAAAGGTGAGTGTAGGTGGGGAGTTAGGGAGGGGATAGGTCAGTCCAGGGAGGATGAACAGGTCAAGGGGGCGGGATGAGGTTAGTCAGTAGGAGATGGGGGTGCGGCTTGAGGTGGGAGGAGGGGATAGGTTTTTCTTCATGTTGTCATTGCTTCTTTTACGACACAAAATTTATAACCTCTGGTTTTCGATCCTTCTACCACTGGGAAGAGTTTCACCCCATTCACTATTCAGACTCCTTAATGATTCTGAATACTTCAATCAAACATCCAACCTAGCTTCAGAAACTTTAACAACAGAACTGCAAATGCATTTATGACATAAAATATATGGATGATAAGTATAGTGTGTGCAGTCATTCAAATTCTAGCTGTTCTCTTGAAACTTTAAAACCTTTGGACTTTGAACCTTGTGCAGTAGCCAAGATCAATAGCCAGGAAAATATACATTTGGCGATACAATCTGCTAACGACTACACATGCTAATACATAGGCTAAGACAAGTGAACTCAAAGGGCAGAAATAACAGAAATAAAGAATTCAATGGATTACTACTTTAAAGGAGTAAAAATTTGAAAATAAAACAAAATGAAAAGATTCTCATACATTAAAGATAAAATCAGACATGAATTCCAAGGTTTACCTCCGAGACACACACAACTCAGGGAACATGCTAGCAAATAAACGACGAGACGCTATTGCATAAGTTCATTAGCACCTAGGAGCACAGCTATATTCTCAATGGATTTTAACAGCTTCTTCTTTTTAATAACATTTCAAAATAAAGCCATGTCTGTGACTTTATTCATGTCATGTGCTGTATGTAATAATGTCTATTAGAATTCTTTGAAAATAATTGAAAAAGGAGACATTTGGTGTTATAGAACTCAATTTGAAAAGAATCTTTGATAAGATGTCTCACAAAAGAATTATAACCAAAAGACAAGATTATTACTTGGTGACTTTGCTGAAGATCAAAAACCATTTATCTGGACAGCAGTCAAGACAAAATACCTACGGTGTTGAAAATACCTACTGAAAATGACTGTTAATAATAACAAGTAGATTGCAAATTTTCCAAAAATATAAAAACTTCACATGATTTGTGCAGTCAATTGATGAATAAAATTTTTAATAATGCACATGTTGTAGGGAGGGAGACTTAAGAAACTCCGTTGAAAGTCACAGCTGCAAGAACTTCTAACTACACTTGTAACAGTTGATTTACCGAATGGGATATGCACATATCACACTCTAGAGTTCTAAATGTTGAAGGAAAGAATCCAAACGTTGGGACAACAGATAATGTTTATGGGCAGGAAATACAAATCCTATATTAATTTTGTAATTTATGCATATGCTGGCCTCCATTAGTACCAGGAAATTACCAAACAATTTAGACCACCACCTCATCACCAACCGCAAGTCCTGGAAGCCCACAGAAGGGGTCAACTATCACACATTATTGCAGAGGAAGAGATGAATACCCGTCTGCAACTATATGCAACAATCTTTCCATTGAACACATGGATTCAAAACTGCTGCAGATATATACATTGATTAGCATCCACATACCCTTTCCAGTTGAATCAGACTATAAAATGTCTTTATGCAGTAGAATGAATATTAAT
The DNA here is from genome assembly GCF_021869965.1 of Rhincodon typus. NCBI lineage: Eukaryota > Metazoa > Chordata > Chondrichthyes > Orectolobiformes > Rhincodontidae > Rhincodon > Rhincodon typus. Next base: position 3,148,852 of record NC_063353.1, on the reverse strand, counting down.
CTCAATTTCACTTCCCTGCTCTCTCAAAAATATATTCAGTTTTAAAACTGGTGAGAGATTAAAGTTTATACCCATTGTTAAAGGAAAAAACATTTAGTAAATTGATTGATAGAGGCTGAATGGGATACATCCAATGACTCTTAAGAACGTTTGCTGAATAGCATAATGATCCCTGTTATTGAGTAATTGCACACAGGACCGATTAGAATAAGATTTTATAAGAGGTATCTTAAGAATCATATTTGGATAACAAGGTACCTGCTTCTCATCTTGCTGATCCAGTTCTCCTTTACTTGTATCTGAACTGGCATCTTCTTCATCGGAGCTAAAAATGACTTCTTCATCTGAGTTGATGTCCATTTCTAAAGAATGGTTATCCTGATTCTGTACAGGGCTACAAAGAAGTTAATCAGAACAGATGGAGTCTTACTCTTTCAGTTTATATTGAATATTAAGATTCAAACCTCTTTTTTTTGGAAAGAGTAGTGCTTATTTTGAACTAAGAAGAGTTTTATGAATGAAAATTTTACCCCTTCCAGTCAAATGGAGTAGAAGAGAAAAGCAATGCAATCTTACTATGTCCTTTAATAACTTCAAGAAGACCTGCTACTGTATTTTACTGTGATTTTCTCCCCCTTCACTTTGCACTGCAGTCACCTTAATGCATTTATACTGAAAATATACAAACAGTTTGCGCTGTGATATATTTGAACTCATCTATTTTCAATCCATGCTTCCTTGTATAAATTGTCAATCACCTAATTTGAGTACTGTTAATATGCAGGTAAGCATCATCCTTATCTGACACAATCTAGGCGAGCAACAGTGCTTGGGTCAGCATTGTAGGTCTGCCGTTCTTAGGTTGGGGGCTGAGCACAGGTGACTGGTAAATTCTCGACTCTGGCAAAGACCCAGTCCCAAAGCAACTGGTCAGTTATGTATTAACTATGAGTTGAAATGCTGGCCTTGGCAAAGATCCTATTCCTGGAAATAATTGAAGTGTGAGCTATAGAATACCCTACTGGAACCACTTATAAATGATTGCAGTCAGGTTACATGTGGTCCAAAGATTGTCATAGGAGATGGTTAGACTCTCTCTTGCTGGATATGGTCAAAAATCACATGTCACCAAGTTATAGTCCAACAGGTTTATTTGAAGACACAAGTTTTTGGAGTATCATTCCTTTTTCAGGTGTCTGTTATAGAGAAGTGACATTGGACATAGAATTTATAAGCAAAAGATCAAATAGTCATGAACTGATGCGGTGTTGAACAAACATAAGATGAATATTAAATCTCTAATCAGTTAGAAAGGATTAATGTGTAAATTCCCAAATTTCTTTCAAGTCACTGCCCCAATATAACTAAAGGTTTTATAAGTTTCCTCAGAATACCAGAGATGACACCCAGGTCAGACAATGCATTTTAGGTATGAGGCCTTGTTTAGAATCACACAGGGATCTCGTGTAAGAACCTCTCTGGCTATGTCAAGGGCATCCTGAAACCCATCATACAGGGAATCCCCAGCTTCTAGCACGACACCACAGATTTCTTACAGAAACCCAGCACCCACAGACCAATCAAACCAGGAACATTCCTCGTCACAATGGGCGTTTTAGCAGTCTACAACAGCATCCCCCATCAGTACTCAATACCAACCACTGCCAATTTCCAGATGCCATTCTGCAACTCATCCGCTTCATTCTCAACCAGAGTCTTCGCCTTTGACAACGAGTTATTCATCCAGACACATGGAAGAGCCATGGGAACCAGATTTGTACCCCAATATGCCAACATGTTCATGCATAAGTTCGAACAAGACTTCTTTGCTGTGCAGGACCTCCGACCAACGCTATACACCAGATACACTGACGACTTTTTCATCCTTTGGACTTATGGCAAGGAATCACTGAAACAACCTCATTGTGATATCAACAAGTTTCATCCCACCATCAGACTTACCATGGACTACTCTTTAGAATCATTCTCATTCTTGGACACAGGCATCTCCATCAAGGACGGACACCTCAACAGTTCGCCCTAACACAAGTCTATGCACAACCTCACGATGCTTCACTTCTCTAGCTTCCACCCTAAACATATTGAAGAAGCCATCCCCTACGGACATGCCCTACGCATACACAGGATCTGTTCAGATGAGGAGGAACGTGACAGACACCTGAAGGATGCCCTCATAAGAACGGGATATGGTGTTCAACTCATCGATTGCCAGTTCTGACATGCCACAACGAAAAACCGTAATGACCTACTCAGAAGACAGACACGGGAATACGACTGATAGGGTACCCTTTGTCATCCAGTACTTCCTGGGAGCACAGAAACAATGCTATGTTCTTCACAGCCTTCAACACATCGTCGATGACAATGAACATCTTGCCAAGATCTTCCCTACACCTCCATTTCTTGCCTTCAAACAACCACCAAACCTTAAACAGATCATAGTTCGCAGCGCACTACCCAGCCTTCAGGACAACATTAACCACAACACCATACAACACGTCAGATCATTGACATGGATACTACCATTATACATGCGAACACCACCCACCACGTGCACAATGTTATCTATCTCATACACTGCAGGCAAGGATGTCCCAAGGCATGACACTATGACAACGGATGAATGGACACCACGCAGACAATCACCAGACAATGATGCTCCCTCCCAGTGGGGGAACACTTCAGTGGTCAAGGACATTCTTCTTCAGGTGTCAGTTATAGAGAGGTGACATTAGACACAGAATTTATAAGCAAAAGATCAAAGGGTCATAGAACTGATGTGGTGTTGAACAAAACTAAGATGGCTGTTAAATCTTTAATCATTTAGAAAGGATTAATATGCAAATTCCTGAATTTCTTTCAAGTCACTGCCTCGGATCTTCAGGTAAACGTCCTCCAAGGTGGACTTCGGGATACACAAAAATGCACACTCGCCGAGCAGAGGCTGATAGCCAAGTTCAGTGCCCATGAGGATGGCCTCAAACGGGATCTTGGGTCCATGTCGCACCACACTGTACACTCTCATACACGGACACATACAAATACTCATATGCACATATTCACACACTCACACAGACCCTCTCTCATACCCACATTCTCTCTCTCACACGCACGCACACATGCACGCTCACACACCTATGGGGTGAATTAAATTCCTGCTTTGGAAATAAAACTAGTCTGATTCCAAGTTAATACATAGCCAGATTCTAAACAAAGCCTTACACCTAAAATGCATTTTCTGACCTGGGAAGTCACCTCTGGTATACTGAGGGAACTGATAAAACCTTTAGTATCTCAGGGCAGTGCCCTGAAAGAAATTTGGGAATTTGCATATTAATAATTTCTAAGTGATTAAAGATTTAACAGCCATCTTAGGTTTGTTCAACACCACTTCAGACTATGACCCTTTGATCTTTTGCTTACAAATTGTGTCCAATGTCACCTCTCACTGACACCTGAAGAAGGAATGAGACTCCGAAAGCTTGTGTCTTCAAATAAACCTGTCGGACTGTATCCTGGTGTTGTGTGATTTTTGACCTTGTCCACCCCAGTCCACACTGGCACCTCCACATCATTGTTGGATATGATTATTGCCAGGTATTTGAGTGGCACAAATGTGGCTCAGGTCCTGCTGCATTTAGACATGCATTGTTTCAGTAACTAAGGAGTTGGGAATGGTGCTAAACATGCAATTATCAATGAAAATCCCTACTTCTTACCTTATGATGGAAGATGGTCATTGCTGAAAGAACAGGTTGGACCAAGGACACTGCCCAGAGGACTTCCCACAGGGCCACTTCCGGAATGAGACAACTGGGCTCCATCAACCACAAATATTCTATTGTACTAGCTATTACTAGTGGTGAGCCCTCTTTCCCAATTGTGGCTCACTTCAAATTTGCCAGAATCTGTTGTTGCCACATTTGGTGAAATGGTAATGGATTGGTCAAGGCAGTCAATTCTCATCTTGCACTGAGTTCAACTCTTTTAGACTAAGGTTGCAATAAGGTTAGGAACTGATTCACTCTGGCTGAACCCATAAGCATCAGTGAGTAGGCTGCTGCAGAAAATGCTCTCTGTAGCATCATTGTGTTAATGATCAAAAGTATAGATGGGATGGTAACTGGATTTGTCTTGAGTTTTGTTGACTTAACATACTTGGATAATTTTCCACATTGCTAGCAATATAAATTTGCAGCTATGCTGGTACAGCTTATCTAGGGGCAGGGCGAGTTCTGGAACTCAAGTTTTCACTAATATTACTACAACATTCAAACATGGACAAAAGAGCTGAATTCCAGAGGTAACGGGAGCGTAACAGCCCTTGACACCAAAGCTACTTTCAACCGAGCGCAGTATCAAGGAGCCTGAGCAAAACTGAAGTCAATGCTTATCAGGGGCAAACTCTCCAGTGTTTAGACTCATACCTGACACACAGGAAAATGGTCATGTTGTTGGAGGTCAGTCATCTCAGCTCCAGGACATCTTTGCAGGAGTTCCTCAGGGTAGTGACCAAGGCCCAAACATCTTCAGCTGCTTCATCAATGACCTTCCCTCCATCATAAGGTCAGAAGTGGGCATGTTCACAGACGATTGCACCATTCGCGATTCAGTCACTGAAGCAGTTCTCGTCCAAATGCAACAAGATCTGGACAATATCCAGGCTTGGGCTGACAAGTGGCAAGTAACATTCGTGTCACACAAATGCCAGGCTATGACCATCACATATAAGAGACAATCTAACCACCGCCTCTTGACATTCAATGGTGTTACCAGCACCGCATGCCCCACTATCAATATCCTGGGGGTTATCATTGATCAGAAACTCAACTGGACTCACCACATAAACACAGTGGCTACAAAAGCAGGTCAAAAGGTAGGAATACTGTGGCGAGAAATTCGTCTCCTAATTCCCCAAACCCTGTCCACTGTCTATAGGGCACAAATCAGGAGTGTGATGGAACACTTCCCTAGATGAGTGCAGCTCCAACAACACTCAAGAAGCTTGACACCATCCAGGACAAAGCAGTCCATTTGATTGGCACTACATCCACTCCCTCCACCACCGATGCTCAGTAGCAGCAGTGTGTACTATCTAAAAGATGCACTGCAGAAATTCACCAAAGATCCTCAGACAGCAACTTCCAAACCCGCGAACACTTCCATCTAGAAGGACAAGGGCAGAAGATATAATGGGAACACCATCACCTGCAAGATCCCCTCCAAGACACTCACCATCCTGACTTGGAAATATATCGCCTTTCCTTCACTGTCGCTGTGTCAAAATCCTGGAATTCCCTCCCTAATGGCATTATGGGTCAACCCACAGCATGCAGACTGCAGCAGTTCAAGAAGGTGCTCTCACCACGAACTTCTCAGAGGCAACTAGGGACAGGCAATAAATGTTGGCCAGGCAGTGATGCCCACGTCTCAAAAAATGAATAAATAAAAAAAAAGTTGTGAAGGCCCATAGCCTTGAGTTTCCAGCATCTTCAGCTGGTTCTTGATAACACATGGAGTGAACTGAATTGGCTGGAGACTGGTCCCTGTGATGCTGAGCATCCCAGGAGGAAGCCAAGGTGGATCATCTACAGCACCTCCAGCTGAAGATAGTTACAAAGGCTTCAGTCTTCTCTTATGCACCAATATGCTGACCTTGCCCCGTCATTAAGGACATGTGTATTTTTGGATCCTTTTCCTCGTTAGTTGTTTAACTTTCCACTGTCATTTGCAACTTGATGTGGCAGGACTGCAGAACTTTGGTTGTGGAATCATTTGGCTCTTGTCTATTGCATCCTGCTTCTGCTGTTTGGCATTCAAGTTCTGTGTTGTAGCTTCATCATGTTAAAATCTATTTTTTAGGTATACCTGATATTCCTGCCACGCTGGATGGATTGAATATAGTTCTGATGATGCCAACGGTCCAAAATGCCTCATGGATACACAGCTTTGAGATATTAGGTCTGTTCTGAATCTATCCCATTTAACAAACTGATTGTGCTACACAACACAATGGAAGTTAAGCTCAGTATGAAGCCAGGTCATCATCTTCATGAGGACTGCATGGTGGTCACTCTGACCAATACCGCTGCAAACAGATCCATCCACAAAAAGTCAGAAAGTCAGGCAGTCACACAGCTTGGAAACAGACCCTTCAGTCCAGCTCAACCATGCCGAACAAGTTTCTCAAACTAAACTAATCCCACTTGTCTGCATTTGGCACATATCGCTCTAAACCTTTGCTATTTATGTACCTGTCCAAATGTCTTTTAAATGTTGTAACTGTATCTGCACATATGAACCATATGAGAACGTATTTGATGGTGAGCAAAAGGTTTAACAGATTTCTCCCTCTTCTTGATTTCCTCACTATCTAATCGTAAATAGAGTCTGCAGAAACTTTCTGGAGGATTCAGCCAGTTTGATCAGTGGTGATGTTACTGAGGCATTCTTGTGTCTTTGCTCTGTCCTCCAGTGATTCTTGCATTGGGGTTTAATATAGAAGAGCTCCTGTTCATCAACTGAATGAAGGCATTATACGGTAATCAACAGATCTCCTTGCCCATTTTTGGACTGATGCCATGAGACTTCATGGAGTACAGAGTTGATCAGTGTTGAGGACTCCTACAGCAACTCCCTTTTGATGGTATACCACTGTGCTTGCTAGGTGTGTTCTACGTGGGATGGGACATTCACAGGGATGGTCATGGTCGTGTCTGGGTCGTAGGCTGCAAGTATGATGCAACGGATAGGATTAAATCTGGGTACTACTTGACAAATCTGTGGGATAGCTCTCTAATTTTGGCACAAGTTCCCAGAAGTTAAGAATGATGACGACAGGATCAACAGCGTGGTGATATCATTTCCATTGCCTAGGCTAATGCCAGGTACTTGTTCAGTTTTGTTCCCTTTCAACCTATTTAAATAATATTCAGTACAACTGAGTAGTTAGTTAGGCCATTTCAGAGGGCAATTAAGAGTCAAGCACATTGCTGTGCATCTGGAGTCAGATGTAGGGCAGACCAGATAGGGATAACATCTTTAAAAGATGAGGGAACCAGATACGTTTTTTTACGACAATTGATGATGGTTTCCACAGAGAGACAAGATTTCAATTCCAGATGTTGATTAATTAATTACATTTAAATGTCACCAACTGCTGATGGGATTAAAACCAGTGTCCCAGGGCATGACTCTAATGACATCATCACTACATCAGAAGCTCTTGGAGAGGTGCGTATGAGTTTTAAATCCTGCAACCAGAATTTGAGTCTTTGTAAAAAATATTTATTCATCATTCAACAATTCCGAGGAAAGCAAAAATAGCAAAAATGTTTAGTGTCTCCATCCTGAGTTATAAATAATGTACATCCTATTCATTAACTATAGCACCAGCAATAAACAGGAAATTTACTTAGGCCTTCCACTGTAGTTTAAAATCGAATCATTTGCATACCATTAACTCCATTACTGTCAAGACAGTTAGGAATGACTCTATTATTAACTATTGCAGAACTAAGCAATTCAAGCCTAAGTAAAATTTAAATTACATACAAGACAACAAGGTGCAGGGCTGGATGAACACAGCAGGCCAAGCAGCATCATAGGAGCAGAGAGGCTGATGTTTCGGGCCTAGACCCTTCATCAGAAAAGGGGGAGGGGAAGGGGGTTCCGAAATAAATAGGGTGAGAGTGGGAGGCGGATAGAAGAGGGATAGAGGAGAGGATAGGTGGAGAGGAAACAAACAGGTTGAAGAGGCGGGGATGGAGCCAGTAAAGGTGAGTGTAGGTAGGGAGTTAGGAAGGGGATAGGTCAGTCCAGGGAGGACGGACAGGTCAAGGGGGCGGGATGAGGTTGGTCGGTAGGAGATGGAGGTGCGCTAACCCTATCGCCTCGTGCTCCCACGAGGAGCTCGAACAGTTCATCCACTCCAATAACACCTTCCACCCCAACCTTAAGTTTACCTGGACCATCTCTAACACCTCTCTCCCCTTCCTGGACCTCTCTGTCTCCATATCGGGCAACCACCTAGAAACCGATATTCATTTCAAGCCCACCGACTCCCACAGCTACCTAGAATACTCCTCCTCCCACCCACCTTCCTGCAAAAATGCTATCCCCTATTCCCAATTCCTTTGCCTCCGCCGCATCTGCTCCCAGGATGAGGCATTCCACTCCCGTACATCTCAGTTGTCCTCGTTTTTCAAGGACCATAACTTCCCCACCTCGGTGGTCGAGAACGCCCTCAACCGTGTCTCCCACATCTCCTGCACCTCATCCCTCACACCCCGTCCACGCAATAAGAACCAAAAAAGAATCCCCCTCGTCCTCATGTACCACCCCACCAACCTCCAGATCCAACGCATCATCCTCCGACACTTCCGCCTTCTGCAATCCGACCCCACCACCAAAGACATCTTTCCCTCCCCACCCTTATCTGCTTTCCGGAGGGACCACTCTCTCCGTGACTCCCTTGTCCACTCCACACTCCCCTCCAGCTCCACCACACCCGGCACTTTCCCCTGCCACCGCAGCAAGTGCTACACCTGCCCCCATACCTCCTCCCTCACCCCCATCCCAGGCCCCAAGAAGACTTTCCACATCAAGCAGATGTTCACCTGCACATCTGCCAATGTGGTATACTGCATCCGCTGTACCCGGTGTGGCTTCCTCTACATCGGGGAAACCAAGCGGAGGCTCGGGGACCGCTTTGCAGAACACCTACGCTCGGTTCGCAATAAACAACTGCACCTCCCAGTCGCGAACCATTTCAACTCCCCCTCCCATTCCTCCGACGACATGTCCATCCTGGGCCTCCTGCAGTGCCACAACGATGCCACCCGAAGGTCGCAGGAACAGCAACTCATATTCCGCTTGGGAACCCTGCAGCCCAATGGTATCAATGTGGATTTCACAAGTTTCAAAATCTCCCCTCCCCCTACCGCATCCCAAAACCAGTCCAGCTCGTCCCTGCCTCCCTAACCTGTTCTTCCTCCCACCTCAAGCCCCACCTCCATCTCCTACCGACCAACCTCATCCCGCCCCCTTGACCTGTCCGTCCTCCCTGGACTGACCTATCCCCTTCCTAACTCCCTACCTACACTCACCTTTACTGGCCCCATCCCCGCCTCTTCGACCTGTTTGTTTCCTCTCCACCTATCCTCTCCTCTATCCCTCTTCTATCCGCCTCCCACTCTCTCCCTATTTATTTCGGAACCCCCTTCCCCTCCCCCTTTTCTGATGAAGGGTCTAGGCCCGAAACGTCAGCCTCTCTGCTCCTATGATGCTGCTTGGCCTGCTGTGTTCATCCAGCCCTGCACCTTGTTGTCTCGGATTCTCCAGCATCTGCAGTTCCTACTATCTCTGATTAAATTACATACATGTGCTTTTGCTTTTTTAAAAACAGCTAATCCAAGGTCAAAGAGAAGCCTCCCTATATAAATATGTTATAAAGTTTGAACAATTATGCCAGTTCAGGCCTTGATAAAACTTGCCATCAAATTCACTGCACGTCTATTGTTTCAATGCATCCTGTGAACTCAGGGTCTGGTCACTCATCAAATACCTTTAACAGACTAGCCCCGAGTGTCTTTTAGGCATAAGAAGCAACAATAACTTAATTTCAAACTGCAAAATCACTGATCCAGGGAGTGAATCATTAACTCCAGTTTTATTCAACTAATGCATCATAAGTTAATTGCTTATCATCCAGCCTCACCACCATTACTTTTGGAAACCCCCACAAAGGGTATTAAACAACACATTACTCAACTTCCTCTTTACCTCGGCATTATCATTCAAAAACATGGAGTCTAACTGCACAATAACACAAAATCCAGCACACTCACTTGACGTCTTAAGCCCTCTACTGCCTCTGATACTGTCAGACTGTCTCAGTTGAGCCATGAGTTCCTCTGCTAAACATCTGAAAGATGGAACCCACTGTCTTTTAATTCTTAGAAGGCTGAGTTGCAGTGTTTATGTCCTTTCTGACTCCCAAACTGAACTTTTCAAACTGACATACTACTGTCACTGTCTCACCTGAAACTTCTGTGCTCTCTAGCTGAATTTTTCGACTTCATTTTTCACAACTGCTAAATTGCAAAAGGTTGCTGTGTCCTAACTCACATTTAACTAACATCTGGATTTTAATATTTTTATCCTGGTTTTCAGTCAAGTGATTCTGCACCTTTTGTTCGCTGCAATGACCTTCAGCCTTACAACAACTCTGAAAAATTTGCACTCCTCCAATGACATGAGACAGCCATGGTGGATAAAACACCAAGAGAGACATGCAAGAAAACCTTCACGGTAAACAGATGTTCACCTGCACATCTGCTAACGTGGTATATTGTATCCGCTGTTCCTGATGTGGCCTCCTCTACAATCGGGGAAATCAAGCGGAGGCTTGGAGACTGCTTTGTGGAACACCTATGCTCGGTTCGCAACAAACGACTGCACCGCCTGGTCGTGAACCACTTCAACTCCCCCTCCCACTCCTTGGACGACATGTCCATCCTGGGCCTCCTCCAGTGCCACCCGAAGGTTGCAGGAACAGCACCTCATATTTCGCTTGGGAACCCTGCAGCCCAATGGTATCAATGTGGACTTAACAAGCTTCAAAATCTCCCTGCCCCCGACCACATCCCAAAACCAGCCCAGCTCGTCCCCGCCTCCCTGACCTGTCCGTCCTTTCTCCCACCTATCTGCTCTTCCCACATCAACCCCAACCCCAACCCCAACCCCAAGCCCCACCGTCACCTCCTACCTTTCCAGCATCATCCCCGCGTCCTTGACCTGTCCGTCTTCCCTTGACTGACCAACCCCCACCCTAACTCCCCACCTACACACACCTTTACTGGCTCCATCCCCACCTCCTTGGCCTGTCCATCTCCTCTCCACCTATCTGCTCCTTTATCCATTTTCCATCCGCCTCACCTTCTCTCTCTATTTATTTCAGAATCCCCTTTCCCTCCCCCATTTCTGAAGAAGGGCCCAGACCCGAAATGTCAGGTTTCCTGCTCCTTTGATGCTGCTTGGCCTACTGTGTTCATCCAGCTCTACACCTTGTTATCCAAGAGAGACAGTCAGTTTGATTTCAAAAAGGATAATAGCAGAAAAGGAGGGCTTGAATGCAAGTCTTTCAGAGACAGTCCTTGACTGGAAATTGAATGATACCTTTTCAGGTGATCAGTTTTTGCACTCAGCAGTAGTCAAATAAGGAAGACACTGCCAAAACATGACTTGTAGTGTTTTTTTGATGGAATCACCCTTGCTTAGTTCCAGTCTTATCTATATGACTTGACTGTATCCAATGTATTGTTGGCAATGATTTGACTTTATTACATTAATTATCAAGCAGATAGTCCTGGTCAATATCCTCAGGTCAAGGGCTCAACACACCAGCTGGTGGAATTTAATGCAATAAATGGATTTTAAAAATCTAATTGAAACCGTAGCCTCAGTAATTTTGTCATGACATTACAATCGGTTGTTTACCAATCTCCTTTAGAAAAGGAAATCTACTGTCCTTAACTGGTCAAGGCTACATGGGTCTCCAAGTCACAATATGTTCGATGCTTAACTGCCCTTTGAAACAGTTCATAACTGCTGCTCATTCCAATGGCAATTATGGACAGGCAACAAATAGGAGCCTTGCCAGTGATGCCCACATCTCATAAAAGAACATAATTTTTTCAATAATTCTACGTTCACCTTATGTGGATTGTCTGATTTTGAATAGTATTATATAGATAGTGTTTTTATTATTTATAATATATATTTGTGTTCTTTTGTTAAAAGTACTTTGGCAGCCTCTTGTGAATATATTCAGTGACTGACCTCAATTGGTAAACAAATAAAAATGTATAAAACTTATGGTCTAGCAAACCATGTCTTACTCTGGCATCTGACTTATGGAGTACTACCAAGAGCTGGAATTAATACTGTTCGCACCAACTGCTAAATTCATAACGTGAGATTTAGACTCAGGAGGATCATCATAAAAAAGATGAGGAAACATTAGAAAATGTCAAATGCTTTAACACAAATAACCTTTTTTTAAATTCACTCACGGGATGTGGGTGTCGCTGGCTGGGTCAGCAATTATTAGCCATCCCTAGTTACCCTTGAGTAGGTGGCGGTGAGGTACCTCTTGAACTAGTGCAGTCCATTTAGTGCAGATATACTCATAATGCCGTTACGATTTTGAGTCTGTGACACTGAAGCAGTGGTGGTATATTTGTAAGTCTGGATGTTGACAGTCTTGGAGTGGAACTCGCAGGTGATGATATCCCCGTGTATCATACCATCCATCTCCTCGATGGTAGCAGTTGTGGGTTTGGAACGTGAATTTGTGCAGTGTATCTTATAAATGGTGCACACTGCTGTTGCTGAGCATTAGTGGTGGTGGAGGAACCGAATGTTTGTGGTTGTCATGCCAATTAAGAAGGCTGCTTTGCTTTGGACGGTGTCAAGCTTCTTCAGTGTTATTGGAGCTGCACTCATCCAGGCAAGTGTGTGCCTTCTAGCTGCTGGAAACACTTTGGGAAGTCAAGAAGTGAGTTACCCGCTGCAAGATTCCTCGAAACTGACCTCCTTTTGTAGTCACAGTTATTATATTATTAGTCCAGTTCAGCTTCTGGTCAATGGTAATCTCCAGGTTGTTGATAGTGGTGAATTCAGCAAAGGTAATGCCACTGAACATCAAGGGGCAATGGTCAGATTCTCTCTTGTTTGAAGTGATCATTGCCTGGCATTTGTGACAAGCAATATTCACAACACATTTGTCAGTCTAAGCTTGGATACTGTCTACATCTCATGGCATTGGGGCATGGGCTGCTTTAGGTTCTGTGGATTGAGGATTTGTGAATGGTACTGAACATTATGCAATCATCAACAAACATTGCCATTTCTGACCTTCGATGGAGCAAAGGTCATTGATGAAGCAGTTAAAAATAGTTGGGCCAAGGGCACTATCTTGAGGAATTCTTGCAGGGATATTCTGCAGTGGAGATGACTGACCTCCAACCACCACAACTATCTTCTTTTGCACCAGGTACAACTCCAGCCAGAGAGTTTACCCCAATTCCCACTGATTCCAGTTTTGCTGGGGCTCCTTGATGTTGCACTCAGTAAAATATGGCCTTGATGTCAAGGACAGTCACTCTCACCTCACCTCCAGAATCCAGCTCTTTTGTCCACATTTGAACTAAGGAAGTAATGCGGTCAGGAGTTGAGTGGGCCTGATGGAATCCAAACTGAGCATCTGTGAGCAGGTTATTGCCAAACAAATACTGTTTGATAGCACTGTTCATGACATCTTCCATCACTTTACTGATGAACAAGAGAGTGATGGGTTAGTAATGGACTAGGTTGGATTTGTTCTGCTTTATGCGTATAGGACATATCTGGGGAATTTATCACATGGTCAAGTAGATGTTGGTGTTGTAGCCATCCTGGGACAGGCGCAGAAAGTTCTGCAGCACAAGACTTCAGTCTTACCAGAATGTTATCAGGGCCCATAGCCTCTGCAGTATCCAGTGCCTCCAAACTTTTCAAGATATCACATGGAGTGAATTTAATTGAAGAAGACTAGCATCTATAATGCTGGGAAGCACTGGAGGAGGTCCAGATGTATTACCTGGCTGAAGATTGTTGTCAATGCTTCAGCCATATGTTTACGCAGATGTGCTGGGCTCCCCCATTGAGGATTGGGAGGTTTGTGGAGCTGCTTCCTCCAGTGAGTTGTTTAATTGCTCACCATCTATCATTGCCCATCACACTAGATGTGGCAGGATTGCAGAGCTTAGATCTGATCCATTGGTTGTGGAATCGCTTGGCTCTTTCTATCACTTGCTGATTAGCGTTCAGTAATCCTGTTTTGTAGCTTTACCAGGTTGACACTTCATTTTTAGCTATGTCTGATGTTATTTCTGGTATGCCCTCCTACAAACTTCACTGAACCAGTGTTGATCTACTGAGCTAGTTATAACATGGTTACACGTGAAATGGGTAAATATTTGAAAAGGCAAATAATTCAAGGCCATCAGAAAAGACATGGGCCAAATGATCTTCTTCCATGCTCTAATTTCTAGATTAGAAACTTCGAGATCTTGAATTCCAATTTAAGAAAGACTTGACTACTGTAGCTTTATGCTTGAATATCAAGCCAAAATTCGCCAGCCTGTCTTACATTTGATCAAGCTACAGAAAACTGATGACATCCTGCAACTGTATTCCAAGCAGAATGGCAGAATGAATACGTTCAGAAAATCAGAAAGAGAAAATTTGCAAAACTCAAATGTCCTATATCAAAGTCAAATCCTCAAATATACAGCAGCAAGATATAAAGGATGCTGAAATTCTGGATTAAAAAAAAGGAAGCTCTAGAAATACTCGGGTGTAGAGACAGAAATATTTAACCTTTCAGCTCAATGAGCTTTCAAACCTTTAGGAACCAAAAGGCTGGAACCACTAATACGAAAATACAGACTCATAGAACCTTATAATCACTGGTCCATTACGCTTTATTGTGGGTTCTTTGAAAAAAGTTATTCAATTAGCATCATTTCTTTGCCCTTATAACAGAGGCCTGCAGATTGTTTCCTATACAAGAACTTTCCCCTTTGAAAAACACAATTGCATCTTCTTGAAACACACCTTCAGGTAGTGTTTTCCACGTTGTAACAACTTGCTGGTTAAAACAAAACTTGCATCACCCCCGGTTCTTCTGACAACTATTTTAAAACTGCACCTTCTGGTTACTGATCCTTCAGGATAGTGGGAGTAATTTATGCCACTTATTCAATCAAATCCTTTCATAATTTTGAACAGCCCTTATTAAATATTCTCTGCTGGGGAGAACAATCCCAGCTTCACCATATAACTGAAGTCCTAATAGATAGCACCATTCCGATAAACCATCATTGTATCCCACGGCCTTGACATCGTTCCTGAAACATGACATTTAGTTTGGAAAAGTCAGTCTAATCAGAGATATACACAGGTTTAGCACAACTTTCTCGTTTTTGTATTAAACCTCCAAGGCCCAAGATTCCATAAATATTTTAAAACAAAAGATGTTATGACCTTTGCTAACTGCCATCAGTTACGTAGTGAACTCCAAATGTTTGTGTCCTTAGTTGTTAGGTTATTACAAATGTATTGCTTTTTACTTGCTTGCCTCTCTTTTGAAGTGAAGATGACTATGTTCGTCAAGTGCTTTGAGTTAGATTTCACTATGTACATACATGACTACGAAGATCAATCTGCACTTGGAAGGTTCTGCGCCTAAGGAGTCAGAAACCAGCCTAGGATAAATTGCTGGCTTGAGATTTTGTCATTCTCTGCCTCTGATATGCGCTTTTCTGAAGCTTTGGTTGCCACAGATGCTATGATCCTGGGCAGCATTGTCCCAGGAAATCAATACCGAAACTCCTAAGTGAAGCCTTTAAGTGTGTCTTTGTAGCACTAATTTTAACTATGAAACCACACCCAAACTTGAGCTCCCCATAAAAGATTCACTTTGGTAAGCAAGTGTCAGACTTCCTGGTTATATGGACAGCCCAACTCAGTTATGACTGTTTCAATATGATGTGGATGCTTGACATGTCAGCTAGGTGAGGTACCTCAGTATCTGATCTTTTGTACTGCCATCTGATCTTCAGTAGCTTCAGAGATAGCACAAAGCGATGGAGGAATCTTGGTAACTCTGTCAAGTGGCACTTGCTTACAATAACTTGCTCATGTCACCCAGTTTGGGTTTCTCCAAGCCGACCCAGTTCCTGATCTCAATACAGCCTTGGCCCAAACATAGACAAAAGAACCAAACCACTGAGATGAGGGAAGAGTGACTGCCATCAACATCTAGGCAGCATCTGAAAGTTTATGGCATCAAAAAGCCCTAGCAAAACTGGAGTCAATGGGAATTGGGAAAACTCTCTGCTAGTTGGAGTCATACCTAGCACAAAGGAAGGTAGGCTGTGACTGAGATCAATCATCTCAGCTTCAGGACATCACTGCAGAAGCTCCTCAAGTTAGTGTCCGAACCACAGATTTCTTCAGCTGCTCAATCAAGTATCTTCCTTTCTTCATGAAGTCAGAGGTGAGGACATTTGCTGACTCCTCAGATACTAAGCAGTCAGTATTCATATGGTCAGAAATCACACAACAACAGGTTATAGTCTAACAGATTTATAAAACACCAGCTTTCGGTGCCTCTCTCCTCCTTCAGGTGTTCAAAAAGCACATAATTAATAGATAGTCAGTCATTGTGGCACTTTATAAATTCCTACTTTAGAAACAAAACCAGTCTGATTCCAAACCAAAACACAGATTCTGAACAAAGTCTTACCCCGAACACGCATTGTCTGACTTAAAATGTAACCTCTTCTTTACACTGATAAAACTTTTAGTTCTCGCAGGACAGTGACTTAAAAGGAATTTACATATATATATCAATCAATTAAAACCTTCTTACTGATTAAAGTTTAACAGCATCTCAGGTTTGATCAGTAGTGTGACCCTTTGATCTACTACTTATTACTTATAAATTCTGTGTCTGATACCACCTCTCTCACTAACACCTGAAGGAGGAGAGAGGCTCCGAAAGCTTGTGTTTTCGAATAAACCTGTTGAACTATAACCTGGCATTGTGTGATATATGACCTTGTCCACCCCAGTCCAACACCGGCACCTCCACATCATAATATTCATATGCAGCAACCTGGAAACATCCAGTTCTGAGGAAGGGTCACTGGACCCGAAACCTTAACTCTGATTTCTCTTCACAGATGCTGCCAGAACTGCTGAGCTTTCCCAGCAACTTCTGTTTTTTGTTTCTGGAAACATCCAGGTTGGACTGACAAGTGGCAAGTAACATACATGTTACAGAAGTGCCAAGCTATGAACATTTTGAACAAGACAGTCTAACCATCATCCCTTGATGTCAACAGTATTACCATTGCTGAATCCCCTACTATTAATATTCGGAGGGTTATTGGGCCAGCAACATAAATACTTTGGCTACAATATAAAGTCAGAGGCTGGTGATACTGCAGCAGGTAATTCACTTCCTGTCTCCCCAATGCCTGTCCACAAGTTATACACAAATGTTAAAAGTGTGATGAGAACTCTTCACTTGCCTGAGTGCAGCTCCAACAACACAAGAAGTTTGACGCTGCCTAGGACAAGGCTGCCCACTTGCTTGGGACTCCATTCAGCCCACCTGCAACTTTCAGTTCCTCCAAAGATGCACAGTGGCAGTATATACCACCTAGAAGATGCACTGCACTAACTCACCAAGGTTTGTTTGACATTATCTTCCAAACTCATGTCTTGCACCTAAAACAGCAGGTGCATGGCAACATTACTTAGTTGCAAGTTCCCTTCCAAGGAACACACCATTCTTGGAACAATGCTGCCATCCCTTCCCTGCCAACTCCTTTCCTATCAACTCTATGGGGCACATCTATAATCAAGGATTGCAGCAGTTTAAAAGGCTGTTCACCACCAACTTCTCAAGAGGAATCAGAGGTGGGGAAGAAATGATCCAGCTAGCAAAATGAACATCCCTAATGAATACATACAAGATTTAGCGCTGACAGATTCTGGTCATAGACTGAAATCTTAGGCTGTAGACAGGACCTTTCTGGAGCACTTTCTGGTGCATTTCTTCAGTGCTCAATATGCCGATTGCAAGGTCAAAGTTGTCACATGCATTTGAGGACATGTCCATACTATTTGAGGGTCTAGCCCTAAACTGACAGTTGGCGCAGAGTTATCAAACAGGAAATTATCAAATACGTACTTGGAGACTTAGGTCTTTGCTTGAAGTAGTCTCAGACTGAGCTGATTTCTATCCATTCATTCTGTGAATCCAATACCAGGATCACTATCATGGAAGGGATAGAGTCATAGAGTTGTACTGCACAGGGCATCATTCAGCATGACAGAGAAAATCATCAAGATTGGTGCAAGCATCCATTAGTTACCTATCCTTGATCATAGACTCCAACAATTTTCCCACCACAGACGTTAGGCTAACTGGTTTGTAATTCCCTGGTTCCCTCAGTCACCCTTCTTAAAGAGCAGAGAGACATGAACAAATTTCCAATACAGAGATACAGTTCTTGAATCCCGGGAATGTGCTCTCCTGCTTCCTTTAACACCATCAAGAAATCATCAGGTCCTCGGGATTTGTCACTTTTCGCTTCCATTAATTTCCCCATTATTGAAGATTTACTTAATTAGACCTTTTCCTTGATCCTGTGTTGATTTCCCTGGGACTTCCGGTAAGCTATCTCCTTTTCTGCTGTGAATATTGGAGCAAAACATTCAGCATGTCTACCAATTCGCATGGCCAGTGATGATATCTCAATCTTAAGAAGACTAATGGTATTCTTAATGAGCTGCTTTTCTTTTACATAACTCTAAAAATTCTTCTTATGGTATTTTATGTCCCTTGAAAATTTGTTTTCATAATCTTTCTTAGCTGTTCTTTATAAGCTGCTTAGTGGCCATTTGTTGGTCTTTGTATTTGTCCAATTCTGTGGGATCCACACTATTTTTTGCATTTATATAAGCCCTTTCTTTTAATTTTGTGCTGTCCCTTACCTCCTTAGATGTCCATGGCTGTTTTTTTTTGTCGGAGGTTTTCTTGCTCATGGGAACAAACGCTTCTGAATAGCCTTAACCGTTTATTTGAACACCCTCCATAACTCCTCAGTTGTTTTACCTATAGCAGAGCTTCCCAGTTGACTGCAGACAGTTTCTGCCTCATCCCGTTAAAGTCTGCCTTACTTAAATCCAAAATTCTAGCATCCAATCTTTGATTACGTCTCATTTAATGCTATAGGGAACTCAATCATGCTATGAACACAATTTGACAAATGCTCGTGAGCAGCTAGGGCACGAATTAAATCATTATTAGATCCAATATTGCTTATTCCCATGTCACATCCAAGAAATATTGCTATAGGAAACTATCCCAGACATTCTAGAAATTCATAAACTTTCTGGCAGATGCATGTCTGTCTCCGACTTTATGTTGAAATTAAAATCCCCATTAATACTACTCTGCCTTTGCCATATTGTTGCTTAATTTCAGAATTTATACAATCTAGCACTTCTCAGCTGCTACCAGGTGATCTAAATGGAACAACTATTATGGTTTTTGTTCCTCCATGGTTCCTTAGTTCCAACCCTAAGGTTTCCACTGGATGCTTTTCCCTTCATTACTTCCTCCCTCACCACTGAAGTGATTCTGTTTTTAATCAGTAAGGCTTCTCCACCCCCTCTGCCATTTTCTCTATTCCTCTTGTAAACTTTATGTCCTGGTGTGTTTAGTTTCCAGACCTGGCCATGCCGTACCCATGTCTATATCATAGTTTTCAATTTGAATCTGTGTGTGCAGCTCGTTTAATTTGTTCCTTACACTCCGTGCATTTGTATAAAGAACTCTAATTTTGGCTGTACACGCTATCCAGTCCTTCAGTATCTTTTTATTACTTGTCCCTCCTGTCTTACGCAATACACTTTTTATAATTCCACAATGTTGATTAAACTGACCCTGCTTGTTCATCCTATTAACCTCTACCTTCTCCTCACATGCTGACCTGCTTCTATGATTGTCACCCCGCTGCCACACTAGTTTAAACCCTCCCGAGTACCAGCAGCAAACCTCTCTACAAGGATACTGGTGCCCCTCCAGTGCAACACCCTCCTTTTTTGTACAGGTTTCATTCCGAAGAGATCCCAATGATTCAAATATTTGAATCTTTCCGTTGTACAGCAGCTCTTGAGCCACGTATTCAGGTGTACTATCTTCCTTTTTCTGGCCTCACTAGTATATGGCACAGGGAGTAATCCTTGGATTACAAACCTTGTGGTCCTGCTTTTTAAATCCCTTTTGTAACAATGTGGGACATTCATCAAGATAGCAGTTAATGGTGACCTGTGATAGCCTGTTGATTGCTTTTTTCACTGATCGATGGAAATCAATTGAGGAGATGGTTTAATGGCTCTGCTCATATTCCTAGAATTTGTACCTTCCCTGTGAACGGTGATGCCCTATCTAAACACAGGATTGCTGATGAATCAGCTCACTGAGGCTCTTAGAGCACTTTAGAATTTGTTCCAAACTCTGATCTACTTGATTCAAAATTATCTGCTTTCTGATTCAGAATCTGCATCGCTGAGCTTACAATGGACAGTCCTACAGCTGTTTTGGTAGGTATTGTCCTTGAATAGTGATGACCTGCCATTAAGGTTGTTGGGTCAAAATCCTGGAACTCCTTTCCTAACAACACCGTGGGTGTATCTATAATCAAGAATTGCAGCAGTTCAAGAGCTAGTTCACAACTAACTTCCAGAAAGTAAAACCTGTAGATGCGATATTTCTCTGCCAGCAATTGCTGGCTAACCTCACATTTTTTACTCAATACATTCTTGATGGCTAAGAAAGCCAAGGTCAAGCTAAGCTTTTCATCAAAGGAGTAAACGATATACTTGAGGTTACACAGTCATCCTTGATGTGGAGCGCTCGCTTGCAATGTTCACAGGCAACTCTCAAGGTTCTCAAAGAGATTTCTTCACAACTACCCTCGAGCCTCAAAAAATGAGATGCTTTTAGGTGTGTGTGTGTGTGTGTGTGCGTGGGCGTGTGTGTGTGCATGTGTGGGTGGGCGGGTGTGTGAAGGGACACCTGTTAAGCTTTGAAATGATATGGCAGCAGTTGTCCAGCAGCCACATGGCTTTCATCTCACACACTCTACTTTTCCCTCTGTCTTATAATTGAATAGACAATTAGATGTCTACTCATTGAACGGAGCACATCCAAGATGGCATGTTGCAATTAGGGAGGCAGAAAACTGCTTGTTATTAAGCTCATACTGAGCATCCAAGAGGAGATCATTGCTATTACAGATGTTAATCCAATTATTTTCCCTTTTCCCCTGCCAGGTCTATACCAACTCATGCATTGAAGTCACTGAGAATGACTAGCTTCTGAGACTTTAGAGCAGTAGGAATCACAAGGGGACTTACTATATTCCAAAACCACAGGCTGTTAATTAAATCATAACCAGGAGAAATGAGAATCTTATGATATTCCTTGCATTGAATATTTGACCTAATTAAAATTATTTTAATTATCTATGTATGTGTCTCAGCCTTAATTATACACAAGGACTCTACTCCCACAGCTCTCTTTGGCAAAGAGTTCCAGGGTCTCTCAATCCTCAGAAGAAGTGTATGGCTCGAAGCACATGAATCAGGCTATAAATAAAAATGGCAGTCACTGAATACATAACCTGTTACAAAACCTTATTTTCTTTTTGGTCATATTGGCTAGGACACCAGCAGGCCTCTCAAAAATACTGCTACAGGAACGGTTAGACATTACTTTTAAATATACAAATCTCTTTTGGTACTGCATTAATCTACCATAGATTAGATTCCATGCAAAAAGCAAGGAGATAAATGGGCTGGTTAATTTGTCCTTAATAATGTTGGTCAGATTATGGTTGCTGGGTGAAATTAATAAACATGTGCATATAAGCTGGCAAAATAATGTTGTTGAGATTTGTGCATGATAAAACATTGAATATTTGTACATTCATGCATTTTGTTGGTCCAGCTGAAACATGGTGACAGCATTTTATATTTTGAATTACCTTAACTGAAAACAACTTGGCTCAAAGCAACAATAATACCAATTAAACAATACGAAAGCAAAATCAGGAGATTGCATCTCAAAAATACCTTAAAAGTACTTCAAAACATATAATTACTCTTTGAGGTGCTGAGACTTGTTACATTAACAAACAACAGCAGGCATTTGGGCACAGTTAAATCCTAGACTGCATCCATTTTCCCTCTTCACCTGTGCTGCTAGGTTAGGTATCGAAGTACAATCTGAACTGTCCTGATGCCAACAATGCTAACATTAAGGCAAGCTAACACATGCCTGAATACACTAGAAATGTTTACCATAAAATTTTATTCATAGAAATTGTCAAATAGTACAGAATCAAAGGATACTTATTAGCTTGTTGTGTCTGTGTCTGACCTTTACAAAAGGCTAAGTAGCACAATTTCCCTGATTTTTCTCCATAACCCTGCAAAATTCAATTCCCTTTTTAAGTTACAATTCTGTTCAGGAAGTACAACGTATAACTCACTGCGTGAAGAAAATTCTAATCTCCTCAGTGAATTTTTGCCAATTCTGTTTAATCAGTCCCCTCTGGTTATGAATCCTTTTGCCAATTAATCTTCAATTATCCTCCCAAATCCCTTTATAATTTTGGAAATCTCCCCTGTATCTTCTCGATCCAACAAAGGACCAGAATAGTCAAACAAATATGAACAGAAAAGAAGCAGGAAAATCAGGTTCTTCAATTCGATTATGAAACAGCACCACTTCTCTCTCAAATGTTGGTAAAAGGAAGGGAATGGGAGAGAAAAGTAAAGTCTATTTTACAGCAAGCTTGGGCAAGCTCTCCTGGGAGTCAATCAATCAAAATGACTAGCACAGTATCCCCTTCACCATTCCATCTCCCAAACATCCCAATGTCTGTCTCTACAATTCTTCTGAAATCCTTCCTTAAAAATGAGTAGCAAATCCAGTCCCGTCATGTCCATTTATTTCAGAGAGCACCAGTCACTGAAAGAAGAAATTGTTCTCAATGTTGAACCTGAGCCACTCTTGGAGCTGCAGTTCCTCATGTTGTGTCACGTTTTAAGGCACTCAATCACAGTTCAACGTCTAAATGGGCTCGCTTCACATTTGTTTCGCTACAGTTATGCATCTATTGTTATTGCCACAAAAAACGGTACCATATTAGAATATGACTGAACACCGACCAAAGCAAACTAAAGGGAATCTATTTATTTTAAGTTTGTTATACATTGTATATAGTGAATTTCAAAATTTAAGCTTTATTCAGAATAGGTCATTACTGGGAAAACTAGTTATACAGCTGATAATTGACCAGGTCAGTTATTTACACTGTGACTTGTGTAAAAAGTAACATTCAGAGGTTCATATTGCAAGTCAGATTGGGTTCAAGATTATTTCAACATTACATTGGCAACTGTATAAACAAATTTAATTACAGTAGAAAGGATTCCTTCTCTGCATTACTTTAAAATGTGACATCAGCTTAGTTTTTAATGGTCTACAAGAAATGTTCACCTTCTCTTTGAGGCAGCAAAAATGAAGGGCCCATTCATGTAGCTTTGTGGTTGAAAATCAGCAGAATATGGTAGGGATGGCAGTAATTTTCCTCTGTACCCTTTTTAACCAAATCTACTATAAATAGAAGTGTTAGTTCATTCAGTCACACTGAAATGAATTAATATACTGAAATTTGGCTATGGGCAGTCAATTTTAAGATAATCAGAAACAAAATATTCCGGATATTGGCAATTATAAATAAAACCAAAAATGCAGGAAAAACTCAGCTGGTTTGGCAGCATCTGTGGTGACAAAAAGGGTTAGCATTTCAGGTCCGTTCATCAGGGCTCTCTAATGAAAGGTCAAAGCTCCAAAACAATTTCAGAAGATCAGATTCTCCCATACAACTAATAAGCTTCATACACACCTGTAACATACTAACATTCTCATAATTACCTGATATGCTGGTTCTTCTGAGTTGCAGTGTATTTTTGATAGCAGGTTGATACTGCATAGGGTTGTATTTCATAAAAACTACTGTCGCAGTCTTCAACACTGGAAGAACTTTTCCAATCAAAATTACCACTGATGTTTTCATATTTAGGAGTAAGAGACTGTTGTTCAGTCAAATGCAGTTTAGAATTCTTTGGCCCTTCTTTGTGGAGTTGAACATGAGATTCCTGTTCAGCAGGAAAGTTATTTGGAAAATCAGAGGGGCTTTTAAGTATTTGCCCTTTCTTTGTGTGGTAGCAGGAATCCACAGAATGTGCTTTCACAGGTTTAATTTCTTGATCACCTGTCACTGACCCTGAAATGCAGAGATTATTGTCTTTACTTTCCATAGAAAGAAGTCCATCTGGTGCACTGTCTAGTGAATAGCTGCCTTTTGTCAAAAATTTTTGAAAGTCCGTTTTCATTTTAGCAGAGAGTTTTATACCAAGAATTCGCTTAAATGAGTTTTTCTTTGAAGGTGCTTTTAGTGACTTCTCCAGCTTTTCAGAATCAGCAGATGACAAAGACTTAGCTCTTGGCTTTGATATATTGGCTTCGTTATTTGTTGAAGTACTTGTTAGTGTCACAGTGCCAGGACTCCCCAGAAAAGGCAAAATAGGATGTGGAAGTTTCCATACAGGTTTCTCACTCAGATGAATTGTTTTGTGTTCACTAGTAGATGTTTTGGTTTCTCTGCCGGATAAACTGCCAGTTCCCTCTTCCGCATCATTTTCTACTGAACCACTTGCACTCTTATCATTGCCTGCTGTCAGATCCCTTTTAACTATAACAGATGAAGGCAGGCTGTGACGCTGTGGTTTTTCTGGAATAATCTTTGGGGAGATGTCTGACTTAGTGGACTTTGCATCATTACTAAGTACTCTATCAAAATCTGAACCAGTATCATTATTTGATGCAGGCACTTTTGGAGCATATGATAAACTGAGGTATTTGGGCAAACTCATAGAGAGAGAACTACTTCTAATAAAACTGCTTTTGCTGTCTGTCGGCAATGTTCTGTTGCCACTTTCCAAATCTTTCTTTATTTGTTCTACTTTACTTCTATTTTGCAAGTCTGAAGAGATTTTGACTTTAGAGACAGAGTCCAGAACTGGCTTTTTGAAGGGTAAAATACTTTGATTACAAGAATCTTTTGCTTGACTCAGTTCAGCAATCTTATCCTGTGAGGATGCACTGTTCATCTTGACAGTCTGATAAGAACTTTCACTTTTACACATAGAGACACTTCCAGCATCCAAAGAAACAACTGATTTCTTCAAATCTACAGCAGTTCCATCTGCAGTCTTGAAACAAAGATCATTGCATATCTCATTAGGACACATAGCATCTTCCACAGAGTTGTCTATACAGTTCTGCCTGATGAGACCAACTAGGCGTGCTTTATTTGGCTTTGGCATAGGAATTGGTTTGGTGCAAGGCACTGAAGTGAATGTTGAAGCAGTAATTGAAGAATTATCCTGAAAGGTCAACTTCTCCTTTTCTGCAACTGTAAATGGAACTTTTGGCTGGCTGTTATGCACACTTTCTTTGAGGTCAGTACCAGAAGAGTGGCAATTTTTCCCATTTTTCACTCCTTTTTCCGATTCCTGAGCAGCATTTTTAATCTCATAGTCTTTATTCCCATCAACAAATGGCTCTCTTGTATTTCTTTTGGAATTTCTTAGATTTTGGAAAGTTTGGTCAGTATTAAACACTTCACTTTGCCCATTATTACTTCTGTGTAATTTGATACCTGCATCACAATGTGCATCTTTTTGCTTTGGAAGATAATTGTTTGGTGATACAACCTGAGTTAGCACATCTTTAAATTTCTGCTCTGGGAAACTAGTTTTACTACTTATCTGGTACTTGTTAACCGTTTTGCTATTCTGAGTCTCTGGCCTTTGCCATACTGTAGAGGAATAATTTGCTTGATCGTACTTTTTGCTCTTTTCTAAAGCTTCCAATTTGGACAAGTGGTCAATGACAAGTTGTGTTTTACCTGTATTTTCACCATTTATATATTTATGCTCATACTCAGTTTTACATGAGTAATTTGATATTTCGCAATGATGAGTCAATTCACAGTCTCCCTTTTGCATTCCATCACCTTGGCAAGTTGGACACTTCACATTTTCACTCAGTTCTCGCTTAATTTCATCTGGGCATTTATTAATTTGCAGTGGTGTTGGTTTGACTTCAGCCACAGGTGTAATTTTTGGCAATACTGGTTTTGGTGCTAATGCTGGTTTTGGTCCCTTATGTGTTGAGAATGGTTCTGATATGATGATATCTGGCTTTGGTGCAACTGGAGGAGGAGGTGGCTTCTTTCCCAAAGCAATTCGGGGTTTAGGAGCCACTGGAGGCTTCTTAATTCCTACAGGAAAAAGATACATAGAAAAGTTATTTTTCTATAGCTTTGATGAGACAAGGGCTGACAATATATGGCATTTTGGAAGAGCATATTTTGAACAAAAATTGAGTAACATGTGGACCAGGCTACAGCACAAATGTACAGAATGCTGAAACCATTACAGTAACTTTGAATATAATGTTATAACATTAGTATTATTTTCAAAAAAGAGGGTAGTGGTTAAGAGCAAGAACCTGTGCGGACGAACTGCCAATGAGAGCACAACCGGACAATTCCAAAGAGAAGTGAGAGGGACAGTAAATACAAGCAAATACAAAATAGAGAGAGAGAAGAAACATGGACAAAATAGAATGAAGGCAAAGGGATGAAAAATAGATCTAGAATGCAGAGTGACTCATGATAGGTTGTGTTACTGGAACAGGGAGAATGCATAATGACACACTGAAAGCAGAAAGTAAATGAGTAGACAAGGGAACAAGGATATTCAAAATGGAGCACTCAGTGCATGCAGGAGATGGGGGAATTATGGGGAGGGGTCAGGAAATTCTGTTGATAAAGGGAGGGCAAGTGAACAAGGTGGTTAAAAGGACATGAATTACTTAGATTTATTAGGCATAAAATCAAATGGACCATTTAGAAGAACTATGTAAATCACCTGGCTACACCTTCATTACAGAACAGCAGATAATTTTAGGAACCTAAGTACAGGAGGATATAAATGACTTCTATGATTCTGTGATTGATACAAACAAAAAGTAGGGAGTGGACAGAGAAATTAGAACTAGAAAGCATACAAAGCAAATGCATAGGCATAAGATAGCGCAATTGTGCACTTCAGAAAGAGAAGACATCAGCACGAGACAGAATAATCAAGATATGACCACTTAGTGGTAGTGGATTAACTTCAATATTTAATTCGTTGACATTCAGAATATGAACTAAACACTCCGCAAACATTCCACTGCCCACCAGTCTTGAAGGAAGTTATAATAGTAGCATCTTTCTGATCCACAAGCGGCCATGTTATGACAAAAATTGAAGCATACAATAACATTGTATTTTATCTATTTCCAGCTGCCAATAAAATGGTCCGTGAACATGGAATATCAGTTGCACTTATGTAGCAGTCTTAAAATGTCAAAGGGTACAGAAACTTACACAGCAGCCAAAACTATTCATCGTAGCAACAACTGTGGAAAAAGAAAGTAAGATTAAAGCAGATTTTTAGCAGGTGTGTAGGTGAAAAAAATGCTTAGTATTTACAAGTGTGGTTGATTTTGCAATGTCAGCAGTGATTGGAATACTAAGCAACTGCAAATTAAGTTCAAGATGGTTTCCCTATGGAAAGAAAATATTGCCATTTAAGATTTTACACAGAAACTTTAAGCCTTAGATATTGTAAATATGAATTTTACTTATTTTTGCTGCATACACGATACATACAGCAAATTATTCATGCACATTTAACTTACTGACAGTTCAGGGAATTCCAACTTCAGTGCAATGTTTGTAGGGTTGGAGACAAATTCGCATTTGGGATCTCTCAGTAATAATGAGAAGACAATGAGCAATTCTCATTTAAATTTCATCTGGATTATCATTTGTCCTTTTTTTCGACAGCAAACAGCCCCTTTTACAGGTTTTCTAACTTTAATTTTCCTCAAACTATCATTCAGATGAGATCTGACCAATAATTAACATACCAACAGTATAACCTTATACCCCGACAAACAGCTAGCTTCAAAAAAATGAGTTATGTAGACCACTTTCAATCACTACCTACAAATCTGTTAACATTTTATACCATACATTGATACTCTTCAGAAATGTAGGGGAAAGTTTTTTTTTTTAAAAAGTTACCAGAATTACAGCTAACACACATTACTGCCCATGCAGACATTTAGACTTGTATACCATAATCTAGCTAGATATCTTAAGTTCACCAAAGATCCCTACACAGCACCTTCCAAACCCATGACCATTTCCATCTAGAAGGACAAACGCAGCAGATACATGAGAACACTATGACTTTTCAAGTTCCCCTCCAAGCCTCTCACCATCCTGGCTTGGAAATATATCACGTTCCTTCACTTATGCTGGGTTAAAATCCTAGAATTCCCTCCCTAATGGCATTGTGGTCAACCCACAGCAGGTAGACTACAGTGGTTCAAGGAGGCAGCTCATCACCACCTTCTCAAGGGCAACTAGGGAAAGGCAACAAAGCCAGCCAGTAACGCTTACATCCCACAAATGAATAAATAGCTAGAATACCGCCATCTTATTTGCAATTTTGACTACCTATATCAGATAGATTGTAAATCAAATAAGGATAGGGTTGACATAAGGAATACATAATGGTTGCAACTCAAATGAGAATCCATGCTGGAACTGCAAAATAAACCAGTCAACATTTAACATTCTGATGAAGGATCTCATCTGAAAGATGGAACTAATGGTTCGAAATTGATGAGTTTGTGTATTTCTGGCATTTTCTACTTTTAATTCAAGCTATGCTGTTATTTGTTAAAAATCTAGGGGAGACAAACATCATTAGTATCAATCGATGGTGGGAATCAAAATCCTTCCCGATCAGATCTGGAGTCAGGCAAGGCTGCCCTCTCTCTGCTGCCTTGTTTGTGTGTTGAGCCTTTTGCCGAATCCATCAGGACGGATGTGAGCCTGATAGGGGTGACTATTCCAGGCAGCAGAGGCCTGCAGGTTAAAGCCTCCTTGGACATGGATGGCATCACCGTTTTCTGCTTGGATCCACTGTCAGTGCGCAGGCTCATGAGCATCTGCAACCAGTTTGAACTGGCCTCAGGAGCTAAGGTAAATCGAGGCAACAGTGAGGCCATGCTCTTTGGGAACTGGCCAGATCAATCCTTAATCCCCTTCACCGTCAGCCTGGACTACCTGAAGGTGCTGAGTATTTGGTTAGGAGGGGCTAGGGCGTGCACCAAAACTTGGGAGGAGCGTGTCACCAAAGCGAGGCAGAAACTAGGCAGATGGGAGCACTTTTAGTGTTGGTCTGGCCTATTCCCCAAACCTGCTCTGCTGTAGTCACCCAGGCCACCTTTCACTTCATTTGGAGGTCGAAGACGGACTGAGTCTGAAGGAACGTTATGTATAAAGAAAAAGGGGGGAAAACATACCCAAAGCTACCCTCACCCTGATGGCCACCATTGTGTGTGGCTGCATCAAGCTGTGCGTGGACCCTTGGTATGCAAACACCAAGTAGGAATACTTACTGAAGTTCTACCTGTCCCCAGCATTGCTAAGGATATGTCCAGCCTCATTGCTGCAGAACACTCCAACCAGATGGACTGTTCTGTATCACCTGTCCTTCATGGAGAAATTTGTGAAGCTCTGTAACGTGGGACTCCATGCTCTATGATCTGTTCCCTGGGACGCACACCGAGACAAACATCAACTGTGCCTGGAGGACCATCAACTTGGTGAAAGATGATCTTTGATCTGCCTGAAACTTGCTGGTCTTCCAGTTGAAAGAGTTGATCATAACTGAGTGTTGCAGACTGGCACATTCCAAGGTCCAGGACTACATGCTGAGGGAAGCACAAAAACTTGGGACAGCTGCTGCCAAGGCGCAGTGGGGAAAGACCACCGTATAAGGTCCTTCTGCCAAAGCATAATGGGGGTCCATCCAGTAATTGAACCCACCCTGAAGCCTCAGCTGAATGCCAAGAATTTAACTGTATATATAGAGAAAGCCAAACTCCCATGTTTGTGTTCTTCTCTGTAAGCAAAGACAGTCCAGATCTGAACGGTTTCGTTAGCTGTGTATGTACATAAAGATTTCCTTCCATGAATAAAGTACATTTTTGAAATTAAAAAAGACAGGAATACTCATTGCTTCCCTACCATAGAAAAAATTAATCTGTTGGCACTGTTATCTGTTGTACTTCTAATACAAAATGATTTTTTTTTTTAAATGCATTGCTTATTTGCATCTTTCTCCTTCCTTTGGATATGCTACTCTTCATTAAATAATGATTCTGTGGGTGCTGGTCTTTCTTTCAGCTTTCCCAGGTGATCATTCTATACATATGACAAGATATGAGCTAATCCTGTCTACACACTATTCTGCAACTCTAGCTGGAAGAATTCAGGAGTTGCAATTCCAGACAATTTTCCATTCAATTACCAAGTACAAAACTAAACAGTCACAGTTCTTTCACTGACCCAGCTAAATCAGAAGTAATCCAAGAACTAACACCAAAAGAAACCTTTTTAGTCTTCCTGGCAATGGCTTACCTAAATATTATTTTAACCATTTATGCCATTTAGAAGAGATCTAAAGAGAGTTAATTTTCAAATCAATATATAACTAGAATATAAAGGTTTAATCATTGTTGCTGTCATTAACAGCACATCTCAGTCAATGACGCATTATAGAAAATTACTACTTTTTCTATGAACATTTTTAGTAATCCAATAAACTAAACTCAAGTCTTCATTTGTTTAAATCTGTTTTGGGGCTTCCAAAATTTGAAAGTAACAATTGCCACTCAGAACAAACAGAACTGCATTGAACACTGCATTTCAGTGTCAGCTGTGACCAGCTGTAAACTGATGGTCTTATATTCAGGGTTTAACAGCCAGACAACCCACAAGTGTCAAAAACACAGCTGCTCCTCAAAAACTTAAATCAATTACTACTTTAGAGCAGCCTATTTAAAAATCAGAGCTCCCTAACAATATATCATTTTAAACAGTTTCTAGATATAAACCGGATGTCACAAAAACAAAAAAATACAAAATGAATAAATGTCATTCAAAGCCAAAGAAATTCAGACTTACTGAGTTGCAAAATCCAGATTGTGGAAACCCCACTATGTGTTATTTACTGCAGTTCACATCAATTTTATTATTCAGTTCCGTTTAAAAAATGTTAATTCTCTGGAACTGTTTCAATAGTGGCAGATATTCAAACATTTTGGGTTCACACGGATTACAGAAAGTAGTGTGAAAATTATCAACGATGACCCCTACTTTGCACTAACTACACGAAGAAAACTCCTTTTAGAACTGGACGTACAATTGAATGTGAAAAAGAAATTATTTTTCGCGACATAATCCTATCATAACGTGTAAACTGGATGAGACTAGACATGACACTGGCACAAAAGGATCCTGTGCAGCTGATGCTAGTTGGAATTTACTGCACTGAAAGACAAATTTGGGACAGGGCTGGTGTCTTCGAAGGCGACAGATGGGGTCTTATGTGGTCAACGCTTGGCTGCAAATCAATCAGTCGTCACCCCCCACCCCCATATTTCAGAAGGAAATATCCACCCGCTGAAATTGGGCATAAAGGTCTTTGATAAGCTCAGTGGTCGAACAAACCGTTAAAATGACGAGTTTGCATGGAAGGAAAGAACTCCAGTCATTTATCTTGGCACAAACAATAGCTATAACTTTTAATCTATTGAGATATTTCTCCAGGTTGGGGAGGGCGGTTGCCTTTATCAAAAACAGGAGATTGTCAATTAAATCGCAGCTTCAAAACAGTGAAGAGAGACAATCTCCCCACCATCACCACTTTTAAAAAAATACGCCAAGTAAAATGGGATTAAGATCGATGTTGGGAAGAGAGAGTCAAAGGGAGCCTGACCGCCAGCCTCAAGACATGAAGATATCGAGGACCCTTCCTTTCCTTCCTTCCCTTCCCCCAACCTTCTCAAGGCAACAGTAACGCCGCCGAAAGCACCGCTCCCTCACTCCCTTCAAGAGGCAGCACGGATCTGCCACTGCAACGAAAAATAACCGAGTCGGCGGAACCGAGCCCAAAGCGCGACGACAGCGGGGAACAGACTCACCTGCGCTCATACTGGGGACACCGTGATCTCCTACCGTTTCCCGGCCATCGGCGCGTATTTCAACGACTACAACATCAACCCGGCCACATCGATCGCTATCAGCTGCACCGCAAACTAGCAATATTTACAAATCACGCAGAAAGATACTTTTTTTCCTCTCTCACTGAGGTTCACCGTCCGTCCCATAGGCGTCTGTTAGTTCACTCAGGCGCCCTCTGCGGCTCAACCGACAACCCTACCCGGGCGCGCGCACTCCTCCGTGACGACGCGGCCAGCGCGCGCGCTCCTCCCGCAGCCGTTGACCCTCAGTCTCAACGCTGACAGTGCGGCGCAAGCGTTCGCTCACCCCTCCGAAGCCTCACGGGATGCTTTGTAGTTCCTCTGCATCCCTATTCCAGCACCTCTGGAGGTGCAGTTGCAGAGTTGGACCACAACTCCCAGAGTCCTCAGCGAGGCACACTGCTTTCCTCTCACCTTTGATTGCATTCATTCACTTCAATGGCGGCTGTTGAAGAGTTTGATGAGGAGCTGGTGTTGGAGGTAAGCGCAAGGTCTTTGCTTTATCGTGCAAACGAGAAGTCCAGTTTCAAATTCCAATGTTGCTGTATGATATCCTGTTGTATTGTCATAGTCATTTAACTTCCCACAATGATATTTGGTTAATCTGATCAGTCCATTTGCTTAGTCCAGTCACTGTTCCATTTACTATAAAATGTGCAGAAGTTAATAATACCTCATTTCAGAGGATTGTGTCAGGAGCAGTTTCTCCGTGTACACCATCATTTTATTAGTGAATATTGTTGTCCTCTTATAATTCAAGCAGAACGACTCCTTGGAGTCGCTAAAACCAGATTTCATTACGCATTTAAAAGCACAGGATATTTTGATTGATTTTTAATAAAGTCTGAAAACAATGGAAACATAAAAAGCGGAAAATTCTTATATTTAAAGAAAGCTGGGAAGATTTTATCTTTAATTTGAATATCTAGTCTATTAAGTTCGACGTTATTTGGATGTTTCACAAACACCACTTTTGTGAGTCTTAGTGGCAGTTGTAAATTACATTTTGCGATTGTATGAGAACCAAGAATGTAGAAAAATGTCCTGGTATAACTCATAGGAGCGTCACCCTGCTGACAGAGGAGCCAA
This sequence comes from Rhincodon typus, assembly GCF_021869965.1. Classification (NCBI taxonomy): domain Eukaryota; kingdom Metazoa; phylum Chordata; class Chondrichthyes; order Orectolobiformes; family Rhincodontidae; genus Rhincodon; species Rhincodon typus. Next base: position 3,115,803 of record NC_063353.1, on the reverse strand, counting down.
AAGTGAAATTAAATATCAGTAAGTATCTCATTGTTTGGATCTTGCAAAGTATTACCCAAAAAGGTGGAGTGGGCAAATATAGTTGAGGATTTGAAAACAAAATTAGATATTCATCTGAAGAGAGAAAAAAAACTGTCAGGACAATGGGAAAAAGGCAGGTGAGTGTGACTTACTCAGTTGGTCTTGCTGTTGCAGAGAGCTTGCACAGACTTGTTAGATCAGATGGCCTCCTCTGCATTGATAATGTGGTTCAATGAAAATTTGATGCTGAGCAACATAAAAAGATTTTAGGACAAGCAGTGAAATGCTTGAACAAAAAAGTAGGTTTTAAATTTGTCTTAAACAAAAATACAGGTGGAGTGAAATCTGGAGATTGATAAATTAGAGATAGAATTCTAGAGTTTAGGGCCAAGGCAGCTAAAGTCACAACTGCCATTGATGGAGTTCTTAAAAATGGTAATATGAAGGACACCAGAATTGGAGTAGTTAAGAGAACTGTGTTGGATGAAGTTACAGTGGTGGGAAGAGATGAGGCTACAGAGGGATTTAAAAACCAGGATTACAATTTTTAAAATTAAGGCATCAGAGGAACTCGGGCCTGTACAGGTTGGCAAGGATAGTGATGTTGAGTGAATGCCACTTGATGAGAGTTTTCCTAAACTTCATTCGCAGAATGTGGGTATTGCTGGCTAGGCCAGCATTAATTGCCCATATCTAATTGCCCCAGTGTCTGGTGATAATCTGTCTTCCTAAACCACTGTAGTTCATGTGCTGTTGGAAGGACATTCCAAGATTTTGAGCCAATGACAATGAAGGATCAATGATAAATTTCCAGATGAGGTTCACATGTGGCTTGGAGGGAAACTTGAGGTGGTGGTGTTCTGATGTTTCTGCTGCCTTAGTTCTTCATGGTGGACATGTTCACAGGTTTAGAAGATGCTGCCAAAGGAGAAGGCTGCAGAATTTTGCATGAGCTGAAGTTTATGGGAGGCTGAAAGAATATTGGAATTGTCAACTATACAGTTAGGTACGATATGGGTAAGGGTTTCAGAAGATGTGCTGAGGTAAGGTGAAGTCAGACAATGATACTGATGTGTATATAAGCAGTCTTGTTGATGAAAGAAATGTGTGGTTGGAAGATCATGTGGTCAAATAATTAATGTTGGTCCGTATGATCACAGCAGAATGTCAAACTTTTGGCAGTAACATGCAGTTATGATATTTGAGAATGGTCTATGTGTTACTATAAGTTGAAAAAGTTTGTGTTTACATAACAATAAACTTTAATTTCATAGTTTTATTATTATGATTTAATTACATTCTTTCTGTTAAAATTCTATTGTGTGTTCTGACATTGTGGATTCAATGCATACACATTACCAGGAGTATGTTTTGGTTAGAAAAGGGCCTTTTTTTTTTGAATAAGCTTGCTTTGTGAAGATAATGTTCCATCTTCCCACTGAGAATGCCGTCCATTGTGTTGTGTGGCACTACTATTGTGCTAAATGGGATCAATTCACAAAGAGCTAGCAGCTTAAAACTGAGCCTTCATGAGGCACACACATCAGATTTATATTCTACTGAAGTATGCAACTTGACATGTGCCCTACTCTACTATTACCATGATGCGAATGGATCAATTGTGGTTCAATAAAGGATACAGGACAGCATACCAGGAGTATTTTCAGGCAGGCCAAAGAATTAGTTGGCAACCTGAAGAATGAACCTGCAGCACAAAACTACATGTGTGCCAAACAATGAGACAACATGTGACAAGGTAAAGCAATTTCACAACCGACTGATCAAACCTAAGCTCTGTGGTCCTGCCACATCCAATCAAGAATGGTGATGAACAATTACTTGCTGGGGTAGGGGCTTCACAAATCTGCCCATCCTTAATTGTGGGTAGCCCTTCAGGACTCTGCAATTTCCAGTTCTCTCATGACATTCAACAGCATTGCTGTCACTGAATCTCCTCCACAATCAACATCATGGAGGCCTACAATGACGAGAAATATTACTTGACCCTCCATATATAATTCTTTGGCTACAAGAATAGGACAAAGACTAAGTCATAGAGTCATACAGCACGGAAACAGATCTTTTGGTCCAATTCATCTGTGCTAACCAAGTTTCCCAAACTAGTCTCACTTGTCAGCATTTGGCCCATATCCCTCCTAAACCTTTCCTATTCATGCACCTGTCCAAATGTTGTTTAAATGTTGTGACTGTACCTGCATCTACCACTTCCGTTGCCGGTTTTTTCCACATACAAGTCACCCAATACGTGAAAAAGTTGCCCCTCGGGTCCTTTTTAAAAAACCTTCTCCCGTTACCTCAAAAATATGCCCCCTAGTTTTTAACTCTCCTGCCCTAGGGAAAAGACCTTTGCTATTCATCTTATCTATGACCCTCACGGTTTTATAAACCTCTGTAAGGTCACTCCTCAACCTCTTACGTTCCAGTGAAAAAAGTCACAGCCTCTTGGAGCTTCTCCTTAAAACTCTAACCCTCCAGTCCTAGCTACATTCTGATGAATCTTTTCTGAACACCCTCCAATTTAATAATATCCTTTCTATAGCAGGGTGACCGAAACTGTATACAGTACTCCAAAAGTGGCCTCACCAACATCCTGTACAACATGACATCCCAACTCCTATACTCAATGCTCTGAGCAATGAAGGCAAGTGTGCTAAATACCTTCTTAACCACCCTGTCTACCTGGGATGCAATTTTCAGAGAACTATATGTCTGAACCCCTAGAAATCTCTGTTCAACAACACTACACAGTGCCCTGCCATTAAGTCCTGCCCTTGTTCGCTTTACCAAAATGCAGTACCTCACATTTATCCAAATTAAACTCCATCTGCTACTGCTCAGCCCATTGGCCCAATGGATCAAGATCCATTTGAAATCTTAGATATCCTTCTTCACTGCCCACTATACCACCAATTTTGGTGTCATCTGCGAACTTAGTAACAGTGTCTCCAAAATTCTCATCCAAATCCTTTTTACAAATGACAAACAACAATGGACCCAGCATCAAACCCTGCAGAATACCACTGGTCAAGGCCTTCTGTCCAAAAAACAACCCTCCACCACCATCCTCTATCTCCTACCATAAAGCCAATTTTGTATCCAATTGACAAGCACTCCCTGAATCCCATGTGATCTCACTTTACTAATTGTTCTCCCATGCAGAACCTTGCCAAAGGCTTTAGTAAAGTGTATATAAACAACGTCTACTGCTCTGCCCTCATCAGTCTTTTTGGTTATGCCCTCAAAAAACTTAATCAAGTTTGTGAGACATGATTTGTCCGTACAAAGCCACGCTGACTATTCCTAATCAGTCCTTGCCTCTCCAAATGCATTTTAATCCTATCTCTCAGAATCCCCTCCAACAACTGACCCACCCCTGATGTCAGACTCAAACAGAAGTCGCTGGAAAAGCTGGACCCAAAACATTAACTCTGATTTTCTCTTCACAGATGCTGCCAGACCTGCTGAGCTTTTCCAGCAACTTCTGTTTTTGTTCCTGATTTACAGTATCCGTAGTTCTTTTGGCTTTTACTGATGTCAGTCTCAGTGGTCTGTTGTTCCCAGGCTTCTCCTTACAGCCTTTCTTAAATAAAGGCACAATGTTAAACTCCCTCAAGTCCACTGGCACCTCACCCATGGCTGTCAATGAAAGAAATATCTCTGCTAGGGGCCCCACAATTTCATCCGTAACTTCCCACAACATCCTGGAATACACTCGATCAGGTCCCAGGGATTTATCCACTTTTTTTTTTAAGATGACCAACACTTCCTCTTCTGTAATGTAGACTGTTTTCAAGACATCAATATTTATTTCTGAGTTTCCACAGTTTCTCCATAGTAAAAACTGATGTGAACTATTCATTTATTATCTCTCCCATCTCGTGTTGTTCCACACGTAGATGACCTTGTTGACCTTTAAGGGGCCTTATTTTCTCCCTAGTTGCTCTTTTGCTCTTAACATACTTACAGAATCTCTTTGGATTATCCTTAATCTTATCTGCCAAGGCTATCTCATATCAGCTGATATCCGCATAACCTCCTGATTTCCCTCTTAAGAATGCCTTATACTCTTCAAGAGATTCACTTGATTCCAGTTGTCCATATCTAACAAATGCCTCCTCCTTATTTTTGACCAGAGCCTCAATATTCATCCATTGTTCCCCATTCTAACCAGTCTTGCCCTTCACTTTAACAGGAACATAATGCCTCTGAACGCTCGTTATTCCACGTACAAAAGCCTCCCACTTGCCAGTCATCCCTTTCCCTGCTAACAGACTATCCCAATCAACTTTTGAATATTACTGTCTCATACCGTCAAAATTTGCCTTACTCCAATTAAGAACTTTAACTCTTATACAAGGCTTATCCTTTTCCATAACTATTTTAAAACTAATAGGATAATGATCACTGGTCCTACAGTGCTCTGCCACTAACACTTCAGTCCCTTACCCTGCCTTATTTCCCAAGAGAAGGTCAAGTTTTGCTCCTTCTCTAGTAGGTGTATCTACATTTTGATAAAATTTTCGTGGGATTCCTCACTATCTAAGCCCTTAACACTATGGCAGTACCAGTCTATATTTGGAATGTCAAAATCCCCCTATTATTACAACCTTCTAATTCTTATATATGTTATATATATATATGAGATCTGTCCTACATATTTGTTCCTCAGTTTCCTGCTGACTATATGTGGGGGGGGAGCAGCTATAGTACAATTCCATCATGGTGATCATCCCCTTCTTATTTCTGAGTTCCACCCATATAGCTTCACTGGATGATTCCTCAGAAATATCCACTGTAAGTACAGCAATAATGTTTTCGCTGATCAAAAACGCCACAACCCCTCCTCTCTTGCCTCTCTTTCTATCATTCCAATAGCATCTAAACCCCGGAACATTGAGCTGCCAGACTTGTCCCTCCCTCAGCCATGTTTCTGTAATGACTATGATGTCCCAGTCCCATGTTCCCATACATGCCCTGAGCTCATCTGCCAAACCTGTAAGACCCCTTGCATTGATAAATGCGGGTTAATTCTTCAGACTTATCTAGTTCTCTGACTTGCTGTTGCCTGCTTTTTCTAATTAGCTTGCTCTCTTTAGCTTCGGAACCATCCTCTTCCATCTTTCTTTCTCACTACTACTTAGGATCACCCCCAACACTTCCCAGTTTAAACCCCTCCCACTAGTTTAAAAGACTCCCGAATACAATTAGCAAATCTCCCCACCAGGATATTAGTCCCACTCCAAATCAGGCAAAAGTCATCCCTTTTGAACAGGTCTCTTCTTCCCCATAAGAGATCCCGATGATCCAAAAATCTGAATCCCAGCCCTCTGCACCAGCTCCTCAGCCACTGATTTATCTGTCCTAACTTCCTATTCCTACACTCACTAGCAAGTGGCACCGGAAGTAATTCACAGATTATTACCTTTGAGATTCTGCTTTTTAACCTTATACCTAACTTCCAATATTCACTCTGCAAAGCCTCAACGTTTTCCTTAAGTGTGTCATTCTTACCAATATGTATGACAACATCCGGCTTTTCACTCTCCACTTTGAGAATATTCTGCATCGTCTTTGAGACATCCTTGACTCTGGCACCAGGGAAGCAACATGCCATCCTGAATTCTTGCTCACTGTCACAGAATCTCCTGTCTGTGTCCCGACAGGAGAGTCCTCCATAACAATTACTCTTTTGTTAAGCAGAGCTTGTCAAAGTTCAGAAGATTCATTCTTGGTGCCTAAGGTCTGGCTGCCATTCTTGTTGTTTATAAGTTGGTGTGTTTCTTCTAGTTTAGTTCGTTTGATGATGATGTAAGTGTCATCCACGTATTGAATCCATAGTTTGGCTTGGATCTGTGGAAGATCTCAGTTCTGAGGAAGGGTCACCGGACCCGAAACGTTAACGCTGATTTTTTCTTCACAGATGCTGCCAGACCTGCCAGCAACTTCTGTTTTTGTTCCTGATTTACAGCATCCGCAGTTCTTTCAGTTTTTGTTTGCTAAAAACACTGTTCAAACGAGCCACAACACACTGCAGAAACCGAGAACTATGCCAAAATGAAAAGAATACCTCCACCAAGTATTTAGAGACAACAGATACCTGAACAGCAGGGTCTGACGATGCCTGTCACACAAACAACAACAGGGAGATACAGTGCGCCCCGACACACTTGTCACGTTACCATACATCAAGAATGTATCTGAACTGACCACAAGACTCCTACAGCCACTGGGTATCAGAGTAGCACACAAACCTACATCAACCCTATGCCAACTGCTAACAAGAACCAAAGACCCCATACCCACTATGGACAGAACCAACATAGTAAACAAGATTTCATACAAGGATCACGACAAAGATTACATTGGACAGACAGGAAGGAAACTGGCTCTGAGAATACATGAACAACAAATAGTAACAAAAGGGCACAACCAATACTCACTCTTCTCCATACACACAGACAAGGAGAACCACCGGTTCGATTGGGACACCGTCAGGTTCCTAGGACAAGCCAATAAGAGAAAAGCACGGGAATTTCTCGAGGCCTGGTCGTCCACCAAGAAGGCCATCAGTAAACATGTAGAATTAGACTCTATATACACACCACTGCAAAGAAAAATTGGAAATGAGGTAATTAACTCCAACGGACGCAGAGTTTAAATAACAAGCGAGAAACACAACAACGCTTAATTGGAGGCTGCGCTGATGATGTTACCCAGCAGGGTAATAAAACGTCTGCAAACTAACGAACCAGCTCGGCAAGCGAACCAACCACAGCCTGTTGAAGCACTTTGCATTTTCCTCGTGGTGCGCGTTTCCACCTCGCTTTGTGTCATCTATGAATTTGGAAATATTATATTTGGCTCTCTCCACAAAATCATCAATATATATTATGAATAACTGTGGCCCATGGCTAATCACAACCTACCAACATGAGAATGGCCTATTAGCCAATATTAATATACACTAGTATTGTATGTTACCTCCCATCCCATGTTCGTTAATTTTGCTAAATAACCTTCCATGGAAGACTTGATCAAAATCTTCTGAAAATCCAAGTATGCTATAAGGAGTCCACCAACTCCACTTTATGGATTTGGTTCAAAAGCACTTATGCCCCCTCCTGCCCGTACTCTCGCTTCATCTCTCGTTCTCTCCCTCGTACGCCCTCTCTCCTGTACCCCAACCCCCACCCCCACCCTTGTCTCCACCCCTGCCTCTCTCCTGGCCGGTCACCCTCCTATCATAGCCCCCCTGCACCACCCCCCACCCCCGCTCGCTCACTCTCTCTCCCTCACTCACTCTCACCACCCCCCACACCCCCACCTTCCCTCTCTCACTCTCCCCTGCACCTCCCCAGGCCCCCTGGTTCTCTCCTCACCCCTGCGCTCTCCTGCCCCCACCTACATCAAACATGATCTTACTGAGTTGTGGAGAAGGCAAAAGGGATTGTGTGGCCTACTGCTGTATCTAATTTGTGTATTTGTATGCACCCTGCTAATGCTGGTTTCTATAATATAGAATTAGGATTAAATACTGTCTCCTTGATTGCTGTGGATAAATATTACCCACCACTGTGTTGGGAACCTGTTTTGATTCCTTCCCTGTGTGGCAATTCTACATTCTTTGTTTCCTTTTACCACATTTGCTTAGGGTTACAGTTATATAAAATACCTGTTTTATAGTCGTAGTTCCCAGATTTGAAACCTGGAAATCCTCCCACTCAAATTCCTAGCATACTTTTGTAGGAATTTTCATTATTTTACATGATGTGTTTTCGGACCGGAAATTCTTCCATTTTTTGTTGAGGTGAACCCTTCCTGTCTGCCGTCTCACCCCATCCCTCAATACCTTCATTTTCTAGAAAATTTGTAGCAGAGCCCATTTGTGTGGTATGTTTGCTTCAGTGGATTTTCTGGTAACTTGTTTCGCAATTATATCGTTTTGCAAATTCCCTTGACCTTACTTTGTTACTCCTAGTTGCAACTTGATTCATTGAATTTAAACCTTTTCACTTACTGAACACCTCTGTCTAAATCAACTTTGATGATCCCTTTCTTAACCTGTTGAGAAGTGTTTGGGTGAACTAAAAATCTGTCTCCCTTTTGGAGAGCAATTTTCTGAAGTGTTAAAACATCAAATTCCGAAATCTAGGTTGAATCTGTTGTTCTCCATTTCACTGTACCAAAGATATCGTTTGTACATAGTACTAAAATAATTTGACCAAAGACTTAAACCCCACTGCTGACGCAATCCAATATTTTACTCATATAATACTGAGGAGGCCATTTGACCCTATCAATCAACAAAGATCTGTTTACTGTAATCCCATATTCCATTTCAATTTTTGCTTCGTAGCCCTCTATGCAATGTAAGCAAATATCTAAATACCACTTAAATGTTGTGAGAGTTTCTGACTCAATCACCCCATTCAGGCATTGAGATCCAGGCTCCCAAAACCCTCTGAGTGAAAAAAATTCTCCCCTTAGCCTTCTACCTCTTACCTTGAATCCATGCCCCGATATTGAACCCTCTAATAATGGAACAACTGCCTTCCTATCCACCCTGTCTGTGGCCTTTATGATCTTATACACCTCTCTCAAGTCCTAAACAAATGCAAGTATTCTAATACCTTCTTAAACATCTTTTATATTACCTTCCCTGCTACCTTCCGGTTACTGTAGATATGCACACCAAGGTCTTTCTAACCTTCAGTAGTTTCAAGGGTCCTAACATCCGTTGTGTAATCTCTTGCCTTTGTTAGCCCTCCCCAAGTGTATAACGTCACGCATTTCTGTAGTGAATTCCATCTTCCCACATTCTGCCCAGCCAAACAATCCATTGATATTCTCCTGCATTTTACGGCTGTCCTCCTCACTAATTACCAGTCTGTCGATTTTCAAGTCATTTGAAAGTTTCTGGATCATACCCCTACATTTAGTTCAAAATCATTAATGCACACCACAAACAGCAAGGGCCCTGCACTGAGCTCTGAAGAATCCACTGGAAACAAACTTCCAGTCACAGAAAGATCCTCTACCATTAACCTCTGCTACCTGCGCTTTAGACAATTTCAGATCCAGTGTGCCAAGTTACTTTGGATCCCAAGGCCTCTTAATTTCTTCACCAGTCTGCCATGAGGGACTTACCAAAAGCCTTGCTAAAGTCCGTGTAGACTAGATTAAATGTATTGCCCTCATCAACATTCCTGGTTATGTCCTCAAAAGTTTTGATCAAATTTGTCAAGCCTGACCTTCCCTTAACAAATTCATGCTGATTATCCTTGATAATCTGTGTTTTTCCAAGTGGAAATGTATTCTGTCCCTCAAGTTTATCTCTCATAACTTCACTATCATTGAGGTTACATTGACAGGCCTGTAATTTCCTTGTCTGTGCTGCCTCCCTTTTTTATTAATGGTACAACATTAGCAGTCCTCTCTCATCTCATCTGTGGCCAGAGAGGATTTGAAAATTATGACCAGGGCTCCTAATATCTTCTCCTTTGGCCTCCTTCAATTGTTTGGGATACGTCTCATCCAAGCCTGTGGATTTATCCACTTTTAAAGTTGCTAAACCTGCAAGTACCTCTTTTCTTTCTCTCTATGCTAATTTCTTGTAATATTTCACAGTCCTCCAACCTGATATCTATGTTAGCTGTCCTTTCTACAGTGAAGACCAATGCAATGTATTCAATGAGAATTGTACTCCTATTTCTGCATTTACATGTAGATTACCTCTGGTTCCCAATGGGCCCTACTCTTTTGCTAGTTATTTTCTTCTACATTTTTAAAAACCTTCTTTCGGTTTTCCATTATTCCACTAGCCAAGGCTTTCTCATGCATTCTCTTCGCTTTCCTGCTTTCCTTTTTAAGTTCCCTCTGAATTTTTTAGACTCGTCAAGGACCCTACGTTCACAAGTCTAGCCTGACCAACCTTTCTTCATAGACGACCTCCTCATTTTAGCTATTAGTCTAACAAACTTTTCTGAACTACTTCCAATGCAGTTATATCTTTGTTTAAATAAGGTGACCACTGTTGTGTGCAGTTTCATCAATGCCATGTATAACTGAAGCATAACCTTCCTACTTTTGTATTCAGTTCCCTTTGTGACACAGGATAACGTTCTACTAGCCTTTCTAATTACTTATTGTACCTACATATTAACCTTTTGTGATTAATGCATGAGGACACCTCTGAATCTCTGATTTTTGCAATTTCATATCATTTAGAAAACGTTTTTGGTATTCTTCCTGGCAAAATGGGCAGTTTCACGTTTTTCTACTTTATAGCCCATTTTCCACATCTTTGTTGATTCACCTAACCTATCGATATCTACCTTTCTGTACCCTCCTGTCCTTTTCACAACTTTCCTACCTATCTTTGTGTCATCAGCAGATTTGGTAACCATATCTTTCATTCCTTCATCTAAATCATTTATATAAAATATAAACAATTGATCAGCACCAATCCCCTGTGGACTTGATGCATCTTTCCAATTTGAAATAACCCAATTATGCCTACTTTCTGCTTCCTGTTAGTCAGCCAAACCATGCCAATATGCTCACCACTGCACCATAAGCTTTTATTTTCCACAATAATCTTTGACGTGGCACCTCATCAAATGCCTTCTGGAAACCAAGTACAGTACACTCACCGATTCCCCTTTATCCCCAGCATGTTACATTCTCAAAAAGATTGGTCAAATATGATTTTCCTTTGACAACATAGGTTGATTGTACCTGCTGACTTTAAACTTATCCAAGTACTTGCTATAACCATTTCAAAAGCAGCTTTTAACATTTACCATGTGGCAGGTATTAAGCCAACTGGCCTGTAGTTTTCTGATTTCTTTCTCTGTCCCTTTTTGAATAAAGGAGTTACAATCACTATCTTCCAGTCTATCCTCCAATCAAGGGAGTTTTGGAAAATTGAAACCAATGCATAACTATCTCATTAGGCACTTTTATTTAAGACTGTAGGATGAATTCCATCAGAACCCAGGTATTTGTCTGTTACAGCTCCAGCAATTTACTCATTACCACTTATCTGGTGATTGATTTTCCTGACTTCCTCCCTCTCTTTTATTACCTGATTTATAGCTGCTTCTGGAATGTTATTTATATTCTCTGCAGTCAATGTGGATTCAAAATACCTGTTCAATTCACCTGTCATTTCCTTATTTTGTACTATTAATTTTCAAGTCACACTCTCTATAGGACCCAACACTTGCATTGTTAACCCTTCTTTAAAAATATTTGTAGAAATTCTTACTTTGCTGTAATATATTTCGGGTTAGCTTTCACATATACTCTAACTTTTCCCTTTTATTAATGTTTTGGTAATTCTTTGCTTTTTTAATATTGTGTCCAATTTTCTGACTTGACAATAAAATGCTTTTCCTATTAGTTTGATATTATCTTTATAAAATATCTAATTAACCATGAATGGTGGGTTCCTCTTCCGGAATTTTCTTACTCGTTGGAATATGGTTTTTCTGTGTTACTATGGTCATTATTACAATGATGTGGAGGTGCCGGTGTTGGACTGGGGTGGACAGGGTCAAAAGTCACACGATACCAGCTTATAGTCCTGATGAAGGGTCTAGGCCCGAAACGTCGACTCTCCTACTCCTCTAATGCTGCCTGACCTGCTGTATTCCTCCAGCTCCACACTGAATCAACTCTGACTCCAGCATCTACAGTTCTTACTATCTCTAGGTTATAGTCCAACAGGTTTATTTGTTCTCCTGACGAAGGGGCAGTGCTTCAAAAGCTTATGATTTCAAATAAACGAAGGTTGAAGTTACCCGTGATTATTTCAGTTGTTGCACGTATGACTGGCTGTCATTTCGGCTTTATAGTCTGGTTTCAAGGCTGTCATTAAGAGTTAAGTAGCCTCTTCATACCAAAGACCATAGAGGGTGGGAGTTATATTGGCAAGGCATTGCTTATCTCTGAGAAGTGTCTTGGATGCCAAAAATTTTTGCCATCCTTCAACACTTAAGTTCATGAGTGCAGCCAAGACTTAGCACTTTGAGTAGGTCGCTGAGTGGAAAGTTAATGTGAACACCTTACCTTTCCCTCTGATCTTGTTCCACTGTTGCGTCCACCTTATGTCAGTGATGGTTCATAAGTGGCAGCAAAGGTTCATTCTACTTAGAGTTTAATGAGGGAGCGGACATTTACTCAAAGGTGGGTGATGGCCAATGCTCAACTGCCATCCAAACTTGATCTAATAGGGCAGACATGTATACTCCCATCGCTGCAGACCAGATCTGCAGTACTGATTATGGTCAATCCCTGGTGTGCAAGGATGCCAGTCCCCAGACACTGGTCTCACCAAGGACCATAGTGACCATGAACACCCCCGAATTGAGATGGACTGATGTCCTTGATTAAGTGTGGCAGTACGCCCCAGACTGACCCTAGTCCCCCTTATCTCCACTAGACACTGCTCCCCTTCTGGCTTTCAGATATGGTCATTTAGTTGAGGCATGTGCAACGTGTTTGCTGTGTACCCTGCTAACATACATTGCAGTGTGGATATGATGTAGTGTGGTCTATACAGCAGCATAACCACACTTGACTGTTCAGTGCTTGCAATCATGACAAGGTGCCTACCTTTCTGTTTGTGCTAAAAGGCAAGGCAAACAACAGGTGTTCTGGACATCCAAGCAAACACAAAGTGAGTGAAAGCTAAGAAAATAAATTAAAAGCCATAAAATGAGACTTGTGAAGGTGCATGAGTGGGGTGTGTGTCCCTGCAAGCAGTTGATCTGGCAGGAGCATTGTAGTATTGGGGAGCATCGGGGCGGCATGGTGGCTCAGTGGTTAGCACTGCTGCCTCACAGCGCCAGGGACCTGGGTTCAATTCCACCCTTGGGCGGCTGTCTGTGTGGAGTTTACACATTCTCCCAGTGTTTGCGTGGGTTTCCTTCGGGTGCTCCGGTTTCCTCCCACAGTCCAAAGATGTGCAGGTTAGGTGAATTGGCCACGCTAAATTGCCCGTAGTGTCCAGGGACTCCTAGATTGGGTGGGTTAAAGGGGGATAGGTCTGGATGGGATGCTCTGAGAGTCAGTGTGGACTCGTTGGTCCGAAGGGCCTGTTTCCACATTGTAGAGATTCTGCAAACCTGTTGGAGTGTAACCTGGTATCGTGTGACTTTTGATATTATTACAGTGATAGCTCTTGATTGGTGTTTAGATTCTTATTGTAACCTTTAAAGTTCATATGTGTGTCTAAGCTGAAAGAAAAATCAAGAACAACGTTGGGAAAGTCAATCTACCAGTTTTCTTGCTTTCTGCTGTCAAGTGTGCTGAAGATTCCTGTTGTTTAGTAACCTTCCAGGGCATCATTCTACTGAGGGCCTCTAACAGCTCTTTGAAATTCAATATCTTTGTAATTGCTTTCGCTGCTGTACTGCAGAGTTTGAATTTGAACTTGTTTGTAAACCTTTGTTGGCAAATTCTGTATGCTTCTTCTACTCTCGGAATTTAAAACACTGGAAGGAAAGCTGCAACAGATATCCTCCAATCCCAAACTGTGAGATAGACATTTGAAACTAGAAAAGCAGTTTACAGGAATTTTTCAACACTGGCCACATCAAAGGATTAAAACTAGAGACCTGTCACAATTAGTTTGTTTGTACAGTAAACATGGTACTTTGTAGAATAGGCTAGGCTTCTACTTGTTTCAATTTTGTAGTAACAGCTGTGTGGCGACTGACAAAACTGTTTAAATAATAATGCAATCACATTTGAAGTACTGATATCTTGACCAACGTGCCCATCAACAACGTAATATTTCATGTCATTCTGTGCAAGTAGCAACAAAATGCATTCTATTTCACCTTTCTAATATAATAAAATAGGAACACAGAACTTGAGAGCAAGAGGATGCCATTCAGCCCATCAAAAATACAGCACTATAGTAGGATCATGGATGGTCTGCTTGTGGCCTAAATTCCATTTTCTTTTCTGCTCTTCATAATCCTCAACTCACCTGTCTATTAAAAATCTATCTGACTAAATCTTGAATAAATTCAATGACCCAACCTACACTGTGTTTTCTGGGGAAGAGAATTCCAGAGACTAAGGACCCTCAGAGAAAAACATTATCCTCTTTTCCCGCTTAAAAGTGAGATTCCTTATTATTAAACTGGACCCCAAGTTCAAGTCACTCATACAAGGGGAAAGTTCTTCTTGGAAACTACCCTGTCAAGTACCCTCAGGGCCTTTTGTGTTTCACTAAGATCACTTTTCATTCTTCTGAACTCCAATTGGTTCAAATGAGCCAATGAGCTGGGTGACCCAATGTGAACTGTTTCTATTATATTTATATCTTTTTCAAATAAGGAGAGCAGAATTGTACCTTGTACTCCAGACATGGTCTAAACTAGGCCCTGTGCAGCTGCAGTAAAATTTCCTTACTTTTGTATTCCACTTCTCTTTCAATAGATGTCAATATTCCATTTGCCTTCCTGATTACTTGACATGCCCCCAAAGCTGATGTTTTGGGATTCATGTACCAGATCCCTGTCTATTTCCAAGTTCTGCAATCTCTCTCTATTTACATAAGATACTGCTTTTCTGTTGTGAACAAATTCACATTCCCGGCCACCTACCTCCCACCCAATACACTCCATCTGCCAAATGTTTGCTAACTCACAGCCCATTTGTAATCACTTTGCGTTCTCCTCACCTCAGCTTGACAACAAACTACTTAACTATGTTGGAGTCATTGGCAAAATTAGCTGTCTTACATTCAGTCCTTGCATCTAAACAATTGATATAGATTGTAAATGGTTAAGGCCTTAGCACAGATTCCTCTTGTACTTCACGAGTTACAGCTCACCAATATGAAAAGGACCCATTTCTCTATTTTTTGCTTCTTGTCTTTTGAATCTTTCATCCATTTTTATATGGTACTCCACCGCTTGTTTTAAAATCCTCCCTCCCTTTCACTTCTTGTTTTTAAGTGTCTTTGAGAAATTTTATAAGTTTTATACAGTGATGACAGATGCAAAACATCTGTTCAACACTTAACTGGATACTCCATTTTTTGAAGTTGAGGAAGCAAATGGAGGTTATAGTTCAGGGGAGGAGTGCCAAATGTCCAATGTGGAAATGATGTAGTATAGCTATACTATCTGATGCGCAATACCTCAAAATTCTCCACACCCAGTCCTCTTTGTAATTTCTGGTACATTAACTCATCCTATGCTCCTCAATGCCTCCACAGTCTTTGACATGGTTGATCACACTATCCACCTCCAGTGCTTTGAGAGCCACAAAATCCCCAGTAAATAGCTCATCTTCCTGTCACTGCATCATTTGTATCTGGAGCCATTGATTCATGGTCCCTTCCTTTTCCTCGTTTATTTACTGGTCCTTGCTGACGTTACCTGAAGACATAAGGTCAGTTATCCCAGGTGCACTGTTGACACCTGACTCTAGCTCTGCACTAACTCATTCAGCCCCTTCACAACCTTTGTGTTATCACAGAACTAATCCAACATCCAGTCTTAAATAAGTTGTAATTTTTTTCCATTAGAACTTTTTTTAGCAACCATCTTGCCGTCCCATCACCTCATCCTATCATTGGCATACAGCTGTGTTTCTCCACCTTCAAGAGCTGACCACTCTAATATCTCTTCCTGTAGCGTCTATTTTCAAATGATTATATTTTTACAAAGTTCCTTAAGATTTTATATTTCGATGCGTGTACAAGTGTAGTGGTGCTGTTGTACATGGACTCAGTTTATACAAATAGGTAAACAAAACGAGTTCTCTGCTTTAAAATGCTGTTCCTCAATGTACAATTTAAAACATCTGCAGTTTGCGGCATAAACCTCTGACATTAGCTTACATTTTTGTTATGGTATGATCTGGCACGAACAAATTTCAGAATCATGAAATTTGTTGACATAGCTGAACCTATAATTTTCTACCTTGGTATGTATTGGTAATCGTAGATGAAAACTGAGAGTGAGAGAGTGCTTTATTACCGGAATTTAGGCAGTTCAGAGCAATTCAACTTGTCTTAATCATTCATATTGATGAACACTTTTATATCCTCATGACCAGCTTCCACTCTGGTGCATTCAAGCTGATTAAATCTTACTCATGGACCAGCCATATAACTACTGTTGTTACAAGACCAGGTCAGAAGCTGGAAATTCTGTGGCAAATGACTCATTCCCTGACTCAAAGCCTGTCCACCATCTACAAGGCATAAGTCAGGAGTGTGATTGAAAGCAATCTGCTTGACTGGATAAGCACAAATCCAAGAACAATCAAGAAGCTTGATATCACCCAAAACACAGCAGTCATTTGTTTGTCAACCCAGCCACCACTTTAAATGCTTCATTCATTTAACTACTGGTGCCTGGTGGCAACAGTATGTAGCATCATGGGGTGGGATTTGTTGAAGAGAGGAGAAGATGGGGAGGAGAATATTGAGGAGGGGGGAAATGAGAAAGAGTCATTGAAGACAAGGGAGATTAGGAACAGGTCTAGGAAACTGGGAGATGGAAGGGAGTTTTTGAAGCAAGGGGAGGATGAATAGGGTGGGCTAGTTGAAGGTGAAGAGGATGATTGAAGGGGGAGAGTTGGGGAGGGGTTTGTGAAGGAAGGGGAATATGGTGAGGGGTTTGTTGAAAGGAGGGAGTTTGGCTGGGAGTTATTGAAGCAGTGGGGAGCTGGGAAGAAGATTTTCAAGCAGGAGAGATGGGAAAATGAGTTTCAAAGTGAGAAGATGTGGAATGGTTTATTGTAGAGAGGGGGAGGGGGATTTTGAAGAGCTGGAGAGATAGGGAGGGGATCTTTGACAGGGAGGAATGGAAAAATGTTGACAAAGGGGAGACAAGGAGGGGTTTGTTGACGAGGAGTGAGATGGAAAGGTGGTTGTTGGTGAGGGTGGAGACAGGGGGTATGGGTGAAGGGAACAGGAGATCAGAATTTGGTAGAATGGGGGATGGATTGGTGGATTGAGGGGATGATGAGGCGTTGCTGGTGAAAGGTGAAAAGTGGGGTGGTTGGCAGAGGGAGGGGGAAGGTGGATAGGTCGGCAGAGATATGGGGGAATGGGGGTGTTGATGAAGACACTGGTGGATGGAAGAGGAGATGGCGGAGATTTGGTAAAGGGATGCAGAGAAGGGGTGTACACTCAATTTCTTTCACCCTGTATGTTACATCTAAAGATGTTTCACCCCCACCATCAGCAACTCTTGCAGCACCCCTAAAACTTATCCCTGGTGTCACACGTAGTCTAAAGAATGAAAATGTAGTCACACCAAAAGGAAGTTTAGGCAGCGCTGGTCCAGAAGGACAAGGGTCCCGATACAAGGGAACACTACATCCTGCACATTCGCCTCCAAACCACACACCATCCTGACTTGGAACTATATTGCTGTTTCTTCACTATCACTGGGTATTGTCTCTTTAGCAGCACTGTGGAAGGCATTATCTTCTCAAGGGCAGTTAGGAAAGGATAAAAATGCCAGTGATGCTCACAGTCCATGAAATAATTTTTTGAAAAAAACCATTGGACTGACCATTTAATCTGAAGGATAGTCACTCCAGGAAGTATAACCTAACCTTTGCACCTCAACACTCCAATGTATAGTGCAAAGTCAAGTTGCACCAGCAATATCTTTGACACCATTCCCAACTTCAGCTTGAAATGAAGTACTCAAGTGCCCATTAACACAAATAGCCTAATGATTATATTGTTGTACCTGCACTTCAGAGTTTGAGAGTGCAGCACACCAAACTGAGAAAGTTAAATAATTAAATCTGGTCACTTATGAAGTGGCAATTGATAAAATAATTGTGACAAGCTGAAGTTCTTATGAATAACTGACTTGTGAAATATTGACTTGTCTTTCTTTCCCTAAATCCTGCCTGCCCTGCTCCGCCAAATATTTTCATCATTTACTGTTTATATTTCAGATTTTCAGCAACTGCAGTATTTCCCGTTTGACTAAAAGTTGTTGGGTTATTGTAAAATTCATTTCCCCAAGGAAGGAAACTGCTCCTTCTCTCTCTTTTTCCATCACTTATTGGCCATCTGTCCAGTCATGGCTCAGCTGGTAACACTGTCACTGAGTCAATTTTCATTCCAGAGATTTGAGCATACATTGGCACTAGTTTAGTATTAAGAAAGTAATGTGTTGTTGCAAATGCCTTCTTCAGCTGAGATTTTAAACTGAGGCCTGGTTTATTCAGTCAAATAGGCATAAGATATCTCATGGCACTACTTTGATGAAGAGCAGGGCAATTTTTCTGTCTCTTGCCAATCCTTATACCTCAATCATCATCATGAAAGAGATTATCTGGGAGCTTGCATGGTGCCAATTGGCTGCTCCCAAGATCCAAAGTCTTTCTTTTAGGCCAATTAAGGATGGAAATTGTATGTGGATTTTTTTTTTGCCAATGATATCCACTTCCTAAAGCTTAATTTGAAAAAACTACATTTCTATATCTGTCTCAAATTTACTTTTTTGATCTGAACTTGATTGACAGTTAAGAGTCAAATTAAATATTTGATTTAAGATTTGAATATTCAGGGATGAACTATTGGTGATGCCAGCAAGGAAGGAGTTTAATCCAATCTGTCTGGATTGTGTTCAGACCTAGTGTCCAGAGAGGAGAAAAAAAACCCTCTTGAGAAAGATAACAGTCTTCAGAATAATAACTTCAGTAGCTGCTGAAATATAGGTTAGTGCAATATTCTGATCTAGATTTTACTGAATGTATGAAAATTAAGACGAGTGAAAGGTGGTAGTGTGGACGTTCCCTTCCTGAAATCTCAAATTCATCCCTCAGCAACCTGGAATCTGGGACTATATAATAACTTTAAGGTTCTTCCGTATTTGTGGAATTTCACATGGCAAACTGTGTCTGAAAAAGGGTCATTGAACCTGAAACTTTAACTCTGCTTTCGCTCCACAAATGCTGCCAAACCTGCTGAGTTTTTCCATCAGTTTGTTTTTCTTTCTGATTTCCAGCATCCACAGGTCTTTGGTCTTTTTCAGCTGTGTTCACCTAGTCTGTCAAAGGAGATGCCACCAAATCTAATATTTCGTGATAGCTTATTTTTGACATGTTCTGTAAATTAATTACAAACTGGGAGACATTTAAATTTAACACACATCTCAAATTTAATACCCAGTGTTTCTGGACAAAACTACTGAAGATGCTTGCACTTTAAATTGCCACCATAAACTGCACACATAAATGGACCAGTTCCATCCTCCTTCCTGACTGCTCAGTCAAGCTAATGGCACACGATCCTGAGCTGAACTGTGAAGTCATAACTAGTTCATCAGTAACATTGTTGTACACTTTAATCTCAGCAAAGTGGCCCATCTATGACAACTATTGTCTCTGTCCAATGTTGATTGACATTTTCTATGCTCTCCTCGGCTGTTTCCTACACAAAATTAAACTGGACCAGATCTCCTGTGCTTGTATTCCATCCATCATCTAATTGCTCCTGCATTTTCTGATCAACACTGGGTCACTTTATTTCAATGTACCAGCTTTATGGTCCTCATTTTCAAATTCCCATCTCATCCTTACACCTCTCTCCCACACCCTCAGCTTACATCTTGTATTTCTGTGATTCTGTTATGTTCTTCACCCCTATGTCTCTCTCACTCACAGCAATGGCACAGGCTGCAGCCAGTGCTGCTCTGCTGTAGTGAATTTTTTCTTTCCCTTGCTATCTTGCTCCCACATTATGCTGTTTTCAAAAGCTTGCTGAAAACCTAAATTTTTGGCCAAGTTTTGAAGAATCTCCTTATATTCCCTAACGCATTTTGGTAATTTTTTAATATTCATTTGGCATCGCTGACTAGGCTAGTATTTTTATTGCCTTTTCCTAATCAGCCATGAACAGGTGGTGGTGAGCTGCGTTCTTAAACTGCTGCAGTTCATGGGGGGCAGTTTCACCCACAGTACGTGGGTGGCTCAGTGGTTAGCACCGCTGCCTCACAGTGCCAGGGACCCAGGTTAAATTCCAGCCTTGGGCGACTGTCTGTGTGGAGTTTCCACGTTCTCCCCATGTCTGTGTGGGTTTTCTCCGGGTGTTCTGGTTTCCTCCCACAGTCCAAAGATGTGCAGGTTAGGTGCATTGGCCATGCTAAATTACCCATAGTGTCCAGGGATGTGTAGGTTAGGTGGATTAGCCATGGGAAATGCAGGATTACAGGGATAAGGTAGGATGGGTGGGATGCTCTTCAGAGAGGCGGTGTTGACTTGTTGGGCCAAATGGCCTGTTTCCACACTGTAGGGATTCAAATCTATTCTATTCTCCTGTTTGAACTGAGTTCCCGGATTTTGAACCAGTGACAGGTGAAGCAAAGGTGATATATTTCCAAATTAGGATGATGTGTGCCTTGAAGGGTGACTTGAGGTTACAGTGTTCCCATGAATCTGGAGTACTGTAAAATATATGTAAAATATAGAATCAGAAGTTTTCTCAAGTAACAACAATGGAAGTCTCTTGTCAGCTTGAAAAGCTAATTTGAAGCATGATCTGCTTTTGCATTGCTTTCCTAAAATGCTTCTTATTTTATTTCCCTTTTATCTGTCAGAACTCTCCTTTGTACCAGTACTTGCAGGATGTGGGACACACTGACTTTGAAATCTGTCCAACATCATCATGGGCAGAAGAGCACTCATCAAAAGAGGAACCAAATGAATTGGACATCTCTGCCCCACCAACAGTGAGTGCTTAAAACCTTGATAGTAGGGAAACATTATGGGAACTGACTGTCTCCCTACATTAAAGACACAGCTTCCTTTCAGTTATTATCTGCCGAATAGCTATGTATTTTGCCTTTTGCATACAACCAGAAATTTCTCTAGGAATTTTGTGTAGCATATCTTAATTTGTTGAAAATTTTCTTGAGCCACGTTTAAAATAACCTGTTTAAGCAGCAATAGCTTACATTTACATAGGGGTTCTAATGTAAGAAACTGTTCCAAGGTCCTTCACCTAAGCAATATCAAGAAACATTTTGTGCCAAACCAATATAAGGTAACATTAGAAGAGTTTAGAAAAGAAGCTTAGTCAGAGTTGTAGATTTTAAGGAATATCTTCAAAGAACAGAGGGGGAGAGATTTGGGGATAGAATTCCCTTGAAAATTTCATGGAATGTTGGGAAAGGTTACAGAATTGGAGAGGGAGGAGACCATGCAAAAATTTGAATGCGGGAAATGAGAATATCAAAACTGAGGCATTGCTGGACTAGGAGTCAAGACCAGTCAGTGAACACAGGTAATGGGTGTGAGTGAGATAAATAGATTTCTTCACTGATTTATTTCGCATTGTGAAAGGTGAGATTCTTTTCAGTTTTCAAATAGTGTATGTTGACTCCATCATAAAGCAAACGTTTCTTCTTGCTCAGTAGTTTGAAGTGGAGTAAAAATAGCATGTAATCGCTGAAATCATTTCAATGTAATTTAAGAAATAGTTTACTTATCTTAAATAGTGAAATCTTCCCAGCCCTGAATGACATGGACAATGATGATTCAGGTGGGAAAATATGGCAAGATCAGAAAAATGTGATTTCTGACATCCGGAAAAATAATCTCTTTTTTTTACCATGCAAGATTTTAGTGGCTACGTGAGAATCTTGCAAGTGAATAAAAGGGACCTTTTTACATGCGTTTACATCTCATTATTATCTATTCTCACCTCATTTAAATGCAATTTGCTTCTCTCCCACTCAGCAGAGAAAAACTAGATCGCAACATTGCCTGACATGAAATCCTAAGCAGGTACCAGGCAGCTACAGCTCGCTTGCATCTTCTCTGGGTATCCATTTTGGCTAGCATTCCCCAACATTGCACAGTCCATGGACAGTGATGGCCTGCACCTCTCGACAACAGCAGGTGTTGTCAGACATGCACTAGCCTCATCATGTCTTGACACATCTCCAACTCACTTAGAATACAGAGATAGTAGGAACTGCAAATGCTGGAGAATCTGAGATGACAAGGTGTAGAGCTGGATGAACACAGCAGGCCAAGCAGCATCGTAGGAGCAGGAAGGCTGATGTTTCGGGCCTAGACCCTTCATCATTTTCTGATGAAGGGTCTAGGCC
>NC_063353.1:3042796-3083649 GCF_021869965.1 Rhincodon typus | reverse complement strand
GACCTGTTTGTTTCCTCTCCACCTATCCTCTCCTCTATCCCTCTTCTATCCGCCTCCCACTCTCTCCCTATTTATTTCAAAACCCCCTTCCCCTCCCCCTTTTCTGATGAAGGGTCTAGGCCCGAAACGTCAGCCTCTCTGCTCCTATGATGCTGCTTGGCCTGCTGTGTTCATCCAGCCCTGCACCTTGTTGTCACACATGAAGTTTACTTTGGACAAGGAAGATCATTGTGTGGATTTTTGTGGTCTCCTCTATCAGTGGACTACGTAAAGACAATATTTCCATGTGATGTAGACCATATAATTTGACTGATTAGAGTATACATATTACAGAACTTGTGAATTCAGAACAACTATTTACAAAAACTCAATAGTCAATTTAGAAAATGAGAATTATTTATTAAAATGGCATTCTGTGACATGTTTACGCTAATCATACAAATACAAGAGATTTTTTTCTATTTGTGTCATGGAATGTAGGCCATTTCAGAGGGCAGTTAAGAGTCAACCATATTTCTATGGAACTTGGATTACGTGTAGGCTGGATGGCTGAAAATGCAATGATGAACTAGATAACTTTCTGGTTCAGATTTATTAATTGATATAAATTGCATTAGCTGATGTGATACGATTTGAACATCTATCCCTTGGCATTAGTCTGAGCCTACGGCTTACCTGCCAGTGACATTACCACTATGTCACTATATCCCCATCAAATGAATGGGGATATTCCAGTAATAATGAATGACTCAGAAGTAGCTTTATGAATTGACAGAAAAATGTAATCGAGCAAGCTAGAGCTTGATCAGCAAGATTTGTAACTGTCCCAGTATAAGACATATGGTATGCATTCAGCCTGGAAGTTAAAACAGAAATATTGTTTAGTGTTCTTGGTTATGTGCAGTACTTTATTCCCCACACTACTCCCCATCCCTCAACAATTATCAGCAGAATGAAATAATTCAGTGAATTAAAAAAAGGGAGGTAATAAACAACTATAGTTTTTGATAGATTCTAGGTTGAACTTTGTGGTCAAGGACCCAATTATTGCCAGATTCAGATCTCAAGCTGGAGTTAGAGGTAAATCAATGTTTGATTGGTTAAACCAGAAAGATTTAAGCAAGGTACTTACTGGTATCCTACAATTGTTTTATAGATATTTTTGATCGGTCTGTTCAGGTGTGTTATGACACACCTCTGGAGCAGCTGGGACTTGAACCCAGGCTTTTTGGCTCAAAGGTAGGCTGTTATTGTTTGATATGCTTCAGGATATCTGCAGCAACGTTTGATTGATATTGTCAAAGCTACTGGGACTGATACCGGAGACGGTCAGAATTTGACGGGTTTTTAGCAATACTTTGACGAGTGCCACTGAAAGGAATTTTACTGAGTAGTGGGGTGGTTGCCATCAATCTGCTCTAAACACTGGAACAGGTGCTGGGATTGGAGAGAGGGATCGTCAGTTCAGGGGACATTGAGAAGGTAGCTATTTCTTGATCAAGGAGCACTTTAAATATGGTTTAGGAGCTTCTGAGCATTGCTGAAGACCCAGCATCTGTGAGGAAGATCCTAGGATCTATAGTACAAAGTAGAGAGTTAAGGAATTTAATTGAATGGGCCCCTTTCCAAACATACAGTCCTCTCCTCTGATTTTCTGCTATTTGCTGCACCCATCAAACAATGGGAAATATTGAAATAAATAATTCATGCAGTACAACTCTAGTATATGTCCTTAAATGACTAGTGCTTCACTTGTGCCATGAAGGAACTAAGATCAACACACGAGGTAAGAGCCAATATCAAGCTAAAGGAAAAGACCAGGAAGAGATTTTAAATGCAAAAAAGATGTTAACAAAAGAGGAATGAAGTACAAACAGAATAGAACATATTTGCAAGGGTTTTTAAAAATAATAGCAAGAAATTTGGTAAATATATGGAAGAAAGCGAGAAAGATCTGAAGAAGTGAGACTACAGTGGACAATGAGGAAATGACAGATTTGCACAAGAGGTGCAAGTAGAGCATAAAATGCCAGTGGAATGAGAAATTCAAAAATAAGTCGAAGATGGGGAGATCTCTGGATTTAATGTGAATAAAAAAATTATAGTAAAACTAATGTGGCTTGCAATAGATGAATCTCTAGAATCTGTTGATCTCCTTCACAGAATCTTTAAAAAATAGGTGATGATGGTACAGTTGTGTCCATCATAATCTTCCAAAGAGCTTCAAATTTAGAAATTGACCTTGAATTGGAAATTTGAAAACGTAATTCCATTGCTTAAGAAATGAGAGACTGAAAACACAGATGATTATAGACCACGCAGTTTAACATCAGTTGTAGAGAAATTACTTGAGTCTGTTAATGGTGACAGAGTAACTGAAGACTTGGATTAGACAAAGCTGAATCAACGCTGAATCAATTACTGAGGGGTAAATCATTTCCGATTGTTGCAGTCAATGGTTAGAGAAGGTCCCTAATACAGTGGGTAAGGAATTAGCTATCAATGTTGCCTGAATACATTTTCAGAAGGCATTTGACAAGGTTCCACAGAAGAAATTAAAGCAAAAAATGAAAGTGAATTAGAAGTATCCTTGTGACCACAAACTTTAGGTTTAGGTTTTATTGTCACGTGTACTCTAGTACAGTGGTACAGGAGTTATAGTGAAAAGTGTACAATGTCACTATTCCCGGTGCCATCTTAGGTACAAAGGGTTCCTAGGTACAAAAATAGATACATAAAGAAATAAGTTTTACAAAATCATCAGTACAGTTCTTCTTAGTATAAAGTAAAAAAAATAAAGAAATAAAGTTAGACATTGGTTGCAATGTTAAAGAAAAAGCTTGGATTAACTAAGAATGAGCCATATATTCAACACTTCCAATCACATTAAGTTAGATGGCACAAAAAGTGTCTGTATAGGAACAAAATGTTAAAGTAGTATGGCTGATGGTGAGGCCTGAGTGTCTGTGAAGAATGAGACAGCGGTGTTGATGGAGGGTGCAGTGGCAAAAGGAAAACTCATGGGTTAGGGGTGCGTGGGGCTGATCTTGTGGAGTGCAGAGAAGCTTGTGCACAGATGTGGAGAGATGACCCTTCAGGGAGGTGCCTTAGTCTCCGCAATGCAACCTCTTCACTCCCAATGCCCCAATCTGATGACCTGTCCCTATCACCCATGACCTTCTCTCAGCCTCAAAATTGAGGTTATGCTGAGGAGTAAGCCTTACTTCCTACTGAGCCTGAACTTAACAACATCCTCCAAAAACACGTTAGATTTTGCATCCCTACAGATGATGCGCCCCTACAGATGATGCGCAGCTCTACCTTACCAGCATTGGATGAGCAAAACTTCCTCCAATTAAATATTGTGAAGACCAAAATGACTAACTTGGGTCACTACTAAAAACGCTGTTCTCTAGCTGCCAACTCCATCCCTCCCCTTGGTACCTCTATTAGGCTGAACTGAATGGTTCATAACCTTGGCATCATTCTGACCCCAAGATAAGCTTCGCGCCGCACTTAGATGCCATTACTAAGAATGCACATCTTCATTTCTATTATGTCACCTGACTGCACCCCCTGCCTCAGCTTATTTACTGCTGAAGCCCTCATTCATTCCTTTGTCACCTCAGTTCTAACAGAACTTGGTTGATCTCCCATATTCAGTGGGGAACACATTCATATCTGAATCAGTGAGTTGGGGATTCATTCCCGTTCCTGAGATTTGAGCATATGGTAGGACCCTCAGAAGTACAAAGGATCAGAAGGATCTTGGTGTGCATGTCCATGGATCCTTGATGGCAGCAGGACAGGTAGATAAGGTGATTAAGAAAGCATATGCAGTATTTATTTTTATTAGTCAAAGCACAACACAAGAGAAGGAAGTTATGCTGGAACTGTTCATAATGTTAGTTATGGCATATCTGAAGTATTGTGTGAAGTCCGAATCACCACACTCTTGGAAGAATATGATTGTACTCGAGATGGTGCAGATGAGATTCACCAGATTGTTCCCTGTGTTGGAATAATTCCACCATGAAGAGAAGTTTAATAGTCTGGGATTGTTTTACTTAGACAGAGAAAGCTGACTGGGAGGTGATCTGTTTGAGGCATACAAAGTTCAGACAGGCATAGATGGAATGGATGGTTAGAAACAACCTGGGGAAAAGGTGTGAGAGAGGAATGAGAAGAGAGAGAGAAATCTGTATCAATGGATGCCTCTGATTGGCACCAGGGACCTGGAAAGCTAAAACCCCTTCCTGACTCCCTTCACTGGCTAGTAGTCTGCAGAGACTAACTGGTTGGACCATACTTTGGATGCAGGCCTCTCCTGCCATCCATGAAATCTGAGTGACAATGGGATGAAACCCTTCTATAAACTCAGGGTCATCTAAAAACTTTCAGCTGAAACCAGGCTGGGACCCCCAGTGTTTTGGATATCATGTACCTTGATCTGTGGACAGGTCTTTAAATTAACTGAAGCAGGGGAGGCTGAGAGGGTTATGGGTGAAGGGAGATTTAGAAATTCAAAGTGGAAATTGGAGGCACTGGAACAATGTTGCAACATAAGTAAATACAAGCAGAGTGGGATGGAAGGGAACCGAGTGTTAACGTAAATTGTGCAT
Source organism: Rhincodon typus (assembly GCF_021869965.1). NCBI lineage: Eukaryota > Metazoa > Chordata > Chondrichthyes > Orectolobiformes > Rhincodontidae > Rhincodon > Rhincodon typus. The sequence goes on along the minus strand of NC_063353.1, from coordinate 3,079,027 downwards.
AGCGAACAAGGTCAATGTAGGGAATAGTAAAACCAATGTAAACTGTAAGATTGTACTTTAAACACGGGATGTTGTATTGCATTAGGTGGCGCTGAATTAAATTTGCAATGTATGGCTCCTGTGAAGTTCTTAGTGGGATTTTGTTATACCAAGGTACAATATAAATGCAAGTTGTTGGTGAAAGACAGACATAAAGATTGATAAAGACATATGAATCACACACTTGAGTTGAAAACTATGCTCACCTCTCCTAAAAATTACAGATATCTCCGGACAACTTTATAAATCAATTCAAAGGAGGTTAGAGAAAAATGGAATAGGGTTAAGGAAAATTTTAATATTCAGCAAATATTTTGCAACCCCAGAAACAGAGGCAACTTGACATAATGATGAGGGAAGGGTTATTGTACAGGATTAATCAAGATAGGATGCATTAAAAGTGAGTGAGAGTAAAACGGCAAAGAAAAGTTTCTTGTAAAAAATCTGCCTTGTAAGTTGCAGTTTAATGAACAGAGATTAACTTCATTAGTGCAGCTCATTTAAGCATTTGTTAGATTTTTCTTGCCTTATTTATATGTTATCTGTCTGGAATTCTGATCAATACCTTAAATGCCGTTTTCTATCATAATGCAGGAAAACCTTTTGCTAAAGTGTATTAATGTTCTTCAAAAATGGAATCCATTCACTGGAATGAAAAGAATAGATTTGGAATCACTGGTAAGTTTCCACATTACAAACTTGCAACTTCATCGCAAGCTTTTCCATCCTGAAATGTAATTTTTTTCCTTTCTTTTTACTTTATATATACCCAGAGATGCTTCTATGCACCATTGAACATTTTTTCCCCACCACCAAACCCCCTGTTTCTGAATTGAACACCAATTTACATAAAAATACCACTGGGGCAACTGCAGTGACAACAGAATTGAGGGAAAGGTAGGGAGAGAGGGAGGGGACCACCAAGCTATTTGTCAGAAAATTACCTTTGATGCATTCAAGAACTTTTTAAACTCAAAGCCACAAAGGGGTTTGAGCTTGCTAGCTATAAAACCAAGCAGTTCAATGAATTGTACTTGACCTGATCTTGCCAAAGTGTTTCTCAGTCCACCAGCGAAAAGATTGGAGAAGTGCTTGTGAGGACTGCATATAGTTTGTGCCTGAAGGAATATCGCTGTTATATCCCAAACCACGTTTGATATAGGGCAAGTCTGTGATGAATGTTAGATGCCTTAAAACTGAGAAGCTTAATTAAATTGATTTAATTATTTACAAGCAACCTTTTTGTGTGAACTAGACATAATGTACAGATATTGTAAAAGCAAAACATCATGCGTTCTAGAAATCTGAAATAAAAACAGAAAAGACTGAAGAAAATCAGCAAGTATGGCAGCATCTATGGAGAGACAAAGTCCAATATGACTCTTCTAGGAACTGAAGAGAAAGGTGTAAAAGTGATGGGTTTTATACTGTAGAGAAAAGCTGGGTAGGGGGCAAGTGAAACAGAAGGATCAGGGAAAGGTTAGAGGACAAGAGAGATTTGAGATCACAGGTACCAGAGAACAAAAATTAAAGGGAATATTAATTGTTCCAGGGAACAGAGACGGGTCTAGGTAGGTGTCCATAGCAGAATATCGGTTGGCTCTTAATAAAAGCAAAACACTGGGCAGGGGAAGGGAGTTGGGCAAGGGAAACACAATGGAGGACAGAGTTCATGGTCTGAGTTTGTTGAACTTGCTATTGAATCCAGAGGCTATAAAGCACCTTAAGAATGAATTTTGCGTCTCCCTTCATTGCAAACTGTTAACTTTAGAAAACCTCTATGGGACTTGTTACTTGTCTTGAGAGTACAAATCAGCTCTCTCAGCTCATCTGCTACATATTGGTAAGTAAACAAATATTTTAAATTAATATTTTGGTTCCCCCTCATCCTACCAGATGCATTTGATTGGTTTGCTTATTGAAGTTCTGTTCAAAATATTTCATTTTAAGGCACTGATTAAAATTTTACACCTTCATAGTTAAAGGCAACTGGAGTTCTCACTGAGTCGATTCCATAGTAAAATAAACTGCTGCATTCAAAAACCATTCTGGCCTAGCTTGTGAAGCTGATAAAACAGGTAGTTGACCTGGTTTTATGCACTACTTCATTTCATTTTACATTGAATTTTACAGAAAGTAAAATTGAATTGTGAGTGCGAAAGGCAGATGGTCAGATTACTGTCCATTTCCCACCAAGTAGAGTAGGTTAATCACCCCTCTCATCTCTGACTGCCTCTTGAAATAATTAGACTTATAACAGGTCTCTTAATTTCAGTCCTATATGTGGTGTCTACTGAGAATTATGTTCTTGGAATCAAACAGGGTGGTAGTCTGTGTAGTTGAGAGCTCCTTGAGAGGTAAGATTCTTGGTAGTGTGGATGCGCAGAAAGATCTCGGTGTCCATGTGCATAGATCACTGAAAGTTGCCACCCAGGTTGATAGCGTTGTTAAGAAGGCGTACAGTATGTTAGGTTTTATTGGTAGAGGGATTGAGTTTCGGAGCCATGAGGTCATGTTGCAGCTGTACAAAACTCTGGTGCGGCCGCACTTGGAGTATTGCGTACAGTTCTGGTCACCGCATTATAGGAAGGATGTGGAAGCATTGGAAAGGGTGCAGAGGAGATTTACCAGGATGTTGCCTGGTATGGAGGGAAGGTCTTATGAGGAAAGGCTGAGGGTCTTGAGGCTGTTTTCGTTAGAGAGAAGAAGGTTAAGAGGTGACTTGATAGAGACATACAAGATGATCAGAGGATTAGATAGGGTGGACAGTGGGAGCCTTTTTCCTCGGATGGTGATGGCTAGCACGAGGGGACATAGTTTTAAATTGAGGGGTGATAGATATAGGACAGATGTCAGAGGTAGGTTCTTTACTCAGAGTAGTAAGGGCGTGGAATGTCTTGCCTGCAAAAATAGTTGACTCGCCAACTTTAAGGGCATTTAAATGGTCATTGGATAAACATATGGATGATAATGGAATAGTTTAGGTTAGATGGGCTTCAGATTGGTTTCACAGGTCGGCACAACATGGAGGGCCGAAGGGCCTGTACTGCGCTGTAATGTTCTATGTTCTATGTCCTGGTTAATCCCTGAACAGGCAAGTAATCAGAGCCTTGCCCTTCCACTTCCGGTGAACACTCACTTCATAACAACACTGATGGCAGTCAGCCAGCTAGTTTTGTGGGAAGGAAACCTGGATTAATGAAGGAAAAGCAGCTTATCTTAAGCCTGGAGCTGATCAAAATTGGAAGTCTGAACCTGAACAGTTTGAGTGAGTTTGTTAGCTATAAAGCAGAGGAGTTCGGCAAATTTAGTTGTCTAATCTCACAAAGGTGCTTCTCAGATGACCGTTGAAAAGATTGAAGAAGCACTTTCTTGTAAGACTGTCCAGTTTCAATCTCAAGGAGCATCTTGTGTCACACCTCTGCATTATGCAATTCTGTCCTTGATTATTCAATAGTTCAGACACACACCTGAATAGATGCTTACTAAATGAGCAGCACAACTGCATCCCAAGAGAATCTCTGAATATAAACATCCAATTCATTATTATTTTTAATTCTGAAACGTTGGAAGCCTCAAGAAGATTAGCATTTATTTTGATAGATACCTTGGGTCAAATGCGTTTTCTACTTGGGTGTCTAATTAAACTGCTGCTTCTACAGCATGTTCTAGGACTTTGTTTCTAGGTACCAAATCAGCTTTCTTTTGTATGCTAACAACTCTGCTCGGCCCCTCTCTGGTACAACCAAATTATTACTAATGTTCTGTTATCATCTTGGATTATGATAAATCATAGATAATGTAGAACTTATTCCAACTCAACATTGCCAAGACCAAACTGATTATTTGGTTCTTGCCAGAAGCTTCATGCTGTAGACACTCACTTTGAAACTGATATTGTGTAATGTCTTAAGACCTACTTGATTTTGAACTGAATTTCAAAAGCTGAACTTTATCCAACACCAACTGTGTTAAAGGCATTATATAGATGTAGTGTGTGGTAATGTCAGGAGTCATGGTGCGCAAGACAGTGGATAATTTTCAGTGTGTACCCAGTATATATAGCCTTGAAATTTAAATTACATTTTAAAAGTCTTCTAGTTCTACTCCTTGTTTATGATCTTATTTGAACCCTTAAAGACTTCTTTATACTCATGAGATGTACTTCATCTTCTATGCATTTCGCTTCCAGAAATTAGTGAGCCTGCTACTAAGATGCCGTTATTTTGTAGTGTTACTTCCATACAAATGACTAATGACAACAAATTTTTGTTTACTGAATAAAAATCTGAAATATCTATTTAAAATAGACATTGATTGTCTCAAAACTACCTGCTTTACACTGTTTCTACGTGTTTCACATCCAGTATGTAATTTACAAAAATAGTCCCCCATTATTTCCTCACCTCTTAACAAGGATATGGGATTTCGACTGCGCTCTCTGAGCACCATCCTAAAACAGGAAGTGCTTCTGCAGGAGGATGTGGAGCTGGTTGACCTACTTGACCCCAGCATCCTGCAATCAACACAAGCCCAACAGCCCAAAAATGGCTACCTGCCATCCAAGTGGTTGTGGAGATGTCCTAATATTTGGTATGTTTCCTATAATACTTTTCTTACACTTTCTAACAGTCTTTTGTTTCAAATAAAACAATTTTAGTATTAGCTATCTGTAGAAGAACAGCTTTCTCAAGGACAAACAATGTGTCCTTTCTGAGGCAGACCCTAATTTGAATATCACACATTCAGCCACTTAGAGTATTTGAGTTCGTTTCCAGCTGCTTTCCTTCTGGTTTTTACCTTGTGATGGACTGTTTCCAAAGCTGTGTTACAGAAAATCTACATAACAGAAACAGACCATTTGGAATAACTGCCCTCAGTTGGTGTTTGTTACTGCATATGGCTATAGGACCCTAAATCCTTAAGCTGCTAGTCATTCTGTTCAGAAGTGAGCCCCTACTGGATTTGGAGGCTATTGCCATCTCAGTTTCATGGAGACATGCTGAATTGGGTCTCTGCTTCCAAGCATCTCTGGTGCTGTAGGCTATAGAAAGATTCATAGGTGTCCCAGCTTGGCTCCATTTGTGGGAGGTGTCACATTTGATCCATCTGGGAGCTACATCATATAGGTTCATTTGCTCAGGTCTTTCTCAGGTTTACTCTTTTATTGCGAGAATGCTTTATTGAGATGGTCGTCATCTTGAATTCCCTTCCAGTTTTAGATATTTGTTTTCTCATTAATTGTGTTAGTAAGGCATACCTGTCAAAGAGAAAAACTATATCATTTTAGTCAGTAGCTGAAAAGCTTAGATTGAGAATAAATCTTAAATCCCAGCAGATTTTCTCAAAACTCCATATGCTGTGAAACTGCATCACCACTTAGATTGTGAGGTGTGGGTGACTTAATTGGCCTGCCAATTCTTTAAGTCAAATATTAACCTGACGTGATATCAACTGTTTCAGTGATTCATGTGAAAGATTCTGTAGCACTGTTTATTGAAGTTGGTTCATTCACCTTGCATTTTATCCTGCTCAGCTCTACCCATATCCCCTCTCCAAGCCTGCAATGATTCAGGGTTTATCTTTCAGTTTACTAAACTTCTGCAAATCGGTTTCCCATCTTAATGCCCAGACAGGCATCCCTGCAGCCATCCCTAGGACCCATTGATGATCACCGCTAGGTACCGTGGCACCCTACCTCCTGCAACTCTGTTTGGTGTATGTTTCCCTTCCACCCTGTTCTGAACAGTCTCTCCCAGTTCAGCTCTAAATGGTATTCCACTGCCACAGACTTGGAAGAAAGTGCTGTTTCAGACTTAAGGTCTACCATTTTGAGTTTCTATTTATACTATTTATTTCCTGGCCCTTTTTCTGTCCTTCTGATTGCATCGACTCTTGTGGAATAAAATTCCATTAATCAGCATCTCTCTAAGCTTCAACCTAAAGGCCATTCTTTATCTTCAATGGTAACATTTGAGAGAATGTACAACCTTGGAAAATACAGCAACTGAACCTGTCCCTGCTCTTACCCCAATTCCTGATATGTGCAGTTTCCAGTCAGTAGCTGTCAGAACTAGTAAACTAGGCTGAATTTATAGAATAGAATAGAATATCTTTTATTGTCACTTCTACTCCAGTACAGAAGGACAGGAGTGCAGTGAAAAGTTTTTACAATGGCTGCCTTTTAATAGTGCCATCTTAGGTACAAATACCTAGGTACAAATCTTAGAGTAAAAAAAAATGTCGTTGTACAAAAGAGGATTAAAAGGTAAGGATTTACATTACAGTTCGGTAAGAGTACCAAACAGCAGCAGCTCAGCACGTGGTCTAACAACTATCTAAGGCTAACAACTATCCTGCATCACACCAGCCTCCAGTCCGCTCCTCACTGGCAGCAACATAAGTTGCACTTTACCGGGATTCGCCTCCCTTTGTTAATATTTAAGGACAATTGTAGCCCTATACAGGATCAGCAAATTCGCTGTAGGACAGGATTGAACTTTGGATCTTCTGGCCTGCATGGCTTCATACTAGACCATGAGGTAAGTCAATTCCCCCTGTACTGCACAGAATCTACATGATAGAAATAGACCATTAAGCCCAATGGCCTTCTGCTGATGTTTATTACTACATGTGAGTTTCCTCCAATTACCTTATCCTGACCCTGTGTCTCCTCTATTCTCAGACCCTCATGACTGCAACAAAACTTCCAATAAATGCACCAATGTCTCCCTCTTCAACAACTACATATGGCAGTGAACTCCACATTGCCACTCGTCTCTGCAAAGAGTGTCCACTTAAAATTCTTTATTTAATCTCTATTTATTCTGTATCAATCCTTTTGTTCTGAAGTGCAAACTTTATTAGTCTGTGTGCCCTTCTTTTTCTAAATATTTTCTATTGACCAGAATACATACTGTTGCATGTACAAAATGGGGTGTTTAAGATGTGTGGCAAAAATCTTGAAAATAGACAATAGTAAATTTGTAAACTTAATTTTGTCAAAACAGTAACTTGCTCCAGAGGTTTTGACTCCAATGAGTGAATATTTTAAAATACATTATTAGTAAAGAATAAGCTGAGCAGCTTCAATTAATAGTACACCTCATGTCAAATGTCATGTCTATGTGCAAAGCATCAACTCATGAGATTATACAGTTTGCTGGTAGGTGCATGAGAAGAAGCTGATGATCAATTACTAAACCTCTTCCTTGCGATATATCAATCTCTTGCATGTCATTCCTTGCTGGAATTATAGAACAAAAGAATTTAAGCACAAATAAGGGCAGTTTATCCATGCTGGTGCTAGCTCCATAAGAGCCATTTACCATAACACCAAGTCCACCACTCTTTCACTGTAGCTTTTCTTTCTCAAGTACTTAATTCCCTCCTAAATAGATTCTGTAGTCACTTGTGTAAAGATATGCTTATGTTCTAATGCCTGGAAAACGTTGATCTAATCTTTCCATTGGATGCTGTTAAAACAATTTGATCCTTGATACAAGTTCAGTAGCCACTGGCTATAAATAACTTTGTCATTTTGAAAAGCTTAAACATTTCTACTAGACATCCCTTAACTTTCTGTATCCCAGTGTATTCAGTCTTTTCTGTTCCTCTCGTTCCAGGCATCAGCTTGAGGAACCTAGGGTGTGCTTCTTCTCTCATGTCTGCAATAAACAGGGTCTCCAGCACATTGAAAACCTTGTTGTTTTTGAATGTAGTGACCCAATATATAAAACTTAACAACTTTCTTCCCATTGCTTTTGCATTTTCAGGTGTAATTCTTTAAAAATCCCAATCCCAATCTCTTTCTTCCTTAAATCCACTGAGCATCATTTGGATATTTGTGGACTCAGCTGAGTATGACAATGTATAGCTGAACCATTCAGACTAAGTATGTTTGCTGGATTCAAATCTGATCTGTAGTGATTTATCTGATTCAAATCAGAGATATTGCAATTGTTCTTGGTGTGCTGAGTGGTATAGGCAGGGTTGCTGTTCTCCCAGTCACTTTACTTGTGTATGAATGTTGGGTGAAGACAAGATTGTTTTTGCCATGCTGCATCTGAGCTTGTGAATGACTTATCCAGTTAAAATCCAGGTCATTGAGCATTCAGTGAGCTCCTAGAGTCTTCTCAATTTGCCTTATCAAAATACAACACCTCACATTTACCTAAATTAAACTCTATTTGCCTCTCCTGAGCCCATCAACCCATCTGATGTCCCTTGATAACTTTCTTCAATGTCCACTACACCATCAATTTTGGTGTCATTTGCATTCCTTCTATGCTCACATCCAAATCATTTATATAAATGACAAAAATCAGTGTACCCAGTACTGATCCTTGTGGCACACTGCTGGTCACAGGCCTCCAGTCTGAAAAACAACCCTCTCCCACCACACTCTGTCTCCAACCTTGAAGCCAATTTGTGTCCGAAAGGCTAGCTGTACCAGATTCCATGTGATCTAACCTTGCTAAACCAGTCTACCATAAGGAACCTTGTCACATGCCTTGCTAAAGTCCATATAGACAACATCCACCATTCTGCCTTCATCAATCTTCTTTGTCACTTCTTCAAAAAAAACTCAATCAAGTTAGTGAGACACGATTTCCCACACACATAACCATCTTTACTATCCCTAATCAATCCTTGCCTTTCCAAATACATGTAAATCCTGTCCCTCAGAATCCCCACTATTGATGTCAGGCTCACCAGTCTATAGTTTTTTGGCTTTTCCTTAACACCTGCCTTGAGTTGGTTCACCACATTAAGGTGCTGTCTAGTTGCAAGTTGTTATTGATATTGTCTGAGTAGAACTATTACATGGACAAATGATCATTAAAGGACTAACATCCCAAGGAGGGATCCATATCCTCAGGAGAGATTGCAGAGAGAAACGTGATGGGGGGAGAAAAATAATCCAGTCTTCTAGTGGTGGAAATGCAGGCGAGTTACTAGTGGGTCAAAATTGGTGACTGTTTTAGAATATTTATTTTATTCATATTTGTTCATGGGATGTGGCTGTTGCTGGCTAGCCCAGCATTTATTACCCATCCCAAACTGCCATTCAGAAGGTGGTAGTGATCTGCCCTCTTGAACCACTGCAGTCTTTGGGATTTTTAAAAAAATTCACTCATGGGACATGGGCATCATTTATTACTCAGCGCTAATCATCCAGAGGGCAGTTTAGAGTCAGTCACATTACTGTAGGTCTGGTGTCATGGGTTGGCCAGACCAGGGAAACACAGCAGATTTCCTTTCCAAAAAGGACATTAGAAAACGAGGTGGATTTTTATAATAATCGACAGTGATTACATGGGAGTCATTTAGACTAACTTTTTATCCAGGGTTTTTTTTATTGAATTCAAATCCTTGTCCCCAGAGCATTAGTCTGGGGCTCTGAATTAATACTCCTGTGAATTTACCACTACTCTGTTCAATTTTATTGTTTTATTTTCCAGAAATATTTGAGGAAACTTCCAGGGTACTAAATTTGTGTCTCTTCTTGCATATTAGGGATGTTTCAGTATTGGCTATCCTTGCTAGTGCCTTGGTCATGACCTCAGACCGCTGTGATACTTTCCCTTGGGGCTTTGTAGGAATGGGCCTGTGTGGCCTCGGTCTTTGTATGGTTTTCAGGAGCTTCAGTTTATGGAGAACAGCCAAACTCCAGCGATCCATGAGAAAATGCAACAAAAGTTTGGAAGATATAGTGATGAACAGCCACACTTTCACCAGTCTTGTGCGAAAATCCATTAGACAAATTCAAGAGACAGAAGTCATTTCAAGAGGATTCACATTGTGAGTCATTTTTTACAAATGTTGCTTTATATTTCATTACGTACTGAAGTTATTTTATTTATCATTTTGTTCTATTAAAGTTCCTCAGTCTATTGAAAGTAGTGACATTTTGTTAGTTCAAAATATTGTAATTATAAACATATGGGGCAGCAACAATACTTTACAGAGCATGTAGGTATAGATAAATATCACCATAGAGAAGATTTTTAATTGATTAATCAGCCTGCATACATTGTGAGGTCTGGAGAAGAGCTTTAAATCATATTGCCAAGAGAAAAAGAAGATTACAATTGCAACAAATTATTAAGATAAACTATACACAGATTTCTGAATATTGCCTGTTAAGCATCTTGATTGGGTTCTTGCCACAAGCTGAAACAGTATCCTGTAATAAACCTCAAGCAATCTAATGTCTTTGTATAACTGAGTGAGATAGCCTGCAAGCTTGGGGACTTTGTGTGAAGTTATTGGCATGAAATTGTCTGATTAAATCAATAGAGAAAAAGAAACACATTATTTGAAGCCTTATGTTAAAATATTAAAACATCTTTCCTCACCATTTTATTTAATATTTGACGTCATGCTTTGCCTACCTTGAATAACAACTTAAACATTTACTTTTTTCATAGACCTTCACTGATTTGCTAATCTTAGCTATGTTTAGAATTAAATCTCATTTTTCTGCACTTATACCACCAGGTTTAATTCAAATGGTGTAAATGTGCTTTAGGAGCTACAAAACCTAATCCTTATGTACTAAAATTTTTCTTAAGAACTTTGACAATGAGTTTCTATGATGAATTACATATGGAGTTTGATGTGTTTTTTTTTTGCTGCAGTTATTGGTTCATTGTATGTTCATGAAATGAATCCAAGCAAAATTTTAATCGTAACCAGCTTTGCAGAGAGATCTATGCAGTATTTAGAGCTAACTGTTTGTTTTCTAGAGTGACTGCTGCATGTCCTGCCAGTAAGCTGGGGAACTCCTGGCAACAGCAAGGTCAGCAGCTAACTGGCCTTCGGAAGGCAGTGTACAGATCAGTGAGATCCGCCTATCGAGCTTCTCGAGTGGCTACCTGCCAGATGCTGAAGTCATATCCTTTTTGTTTTGAATGTCCTCAGAACCAGGTCACCAAGTAATTCTGTTTCCAAATTGCATTGATAAATTTAAAGCATAGATACAAGATTATGTCATTTAGCTCCTTGAGACTGCACTGTGGCCAATTAAATCATTGAACTGTGCCTTAACTGCATACGTCTGCCTTGGCTCCATGTCCAGTTATACAATCATCTAGGAAAAATCTATCAATCTCAGATTTAAGATTCTTAATTGAACCAGCAGCTATTGTTTTTTGGGGGAAGAAATGTTTTGTAACTGTTCTTTTGAATCGCCTGGTTCTGATTTTTAACTTCTAATCCCCTTGAGCTAGATTCCTATACAAAACAAAGAGATTTTTTCCTCTGTTTAATCTATTATTTAACATCAAATCCAAAAAGCCTTAGTTAAATCACCCTTGACCATCAATATTTTGGGAGGTGCAAGTTTATTTTCTGTCATCTCTCCTTGTAATCTACCCCTGAGAAAACTGAGTACATCTGTATCTTAGAACTATATTTTTAAATTTAATTTTGTGGGATCTGGGCGTGGCTGACTGGCCAACATTTCTTGCCCTTCTCTAATTGCCCTTGAGAAGATAGCAGTGAACAACCTTCTTGAACTGATGCAGTCCACCTGCTGTGGATTGACCCACAGTCCCATTAGGGAGGGAATTCCAGGATTTTGACCCAGCGACAGTGAAGTATCTTGATCAATAAGATTCATTGCACGCAGTGTATTTTTGAATTATTAATTATTGGGAATGTGGGTGTCACGGGCAAGGCCACATTTATTGACTATCCTCCTCACCTTAACGATGATGGGATGAAAGGGAAACTCTCTCTTTGAACCACTGCAGTCCTTTAACTATTAGCCACATGCTGTGAAGATTCTCAAATCCAATGACATCTCATATAAAAGTCAACACATACATGGTTAATCCCAATCCAATTCCTGTTGTCAGACTTTAAACTCAATTCCCACAATGATGTTAAATTGGCAGTGCCAGAATTTTGACACTATAACTATGTCGTTCAGAATGACACTTAAGATTGTTAGCACCAAGAGTTGCAGTGTGGTGACCTTAAAGATTGTAGGGAAGTAAAAATCTAATAAGAATTGAAATGGAATTTACCATCTGTGTCTAACATTTTATATTTGGCATCTTTGACTGGAATAAAGATTATGCTGAAACTGACCCAGATATCTTGTTACTGCTGGTGGTTATTCCAAATGTAGTGCATTGTTGCAAAAGTTTCTTATTAGCCCTTAACTTGTCTGGAGGACCTCAAGGATGTGACAGAAACTTCAGAATATTAGAATTGTCTTATTTAACTATATAAAACCATGATCAAATAGTTCAATGTTAATAAAATTCAATATTCTGCCTTGGCAGAGTTCATAATGAAGAGTTTTTAAGGTTGTTTCTGATGTTTCAGTGTCCATATTTTCATTGGTTTTGTATACATATTTGTGTTTCAGTTTTTGAATATCCTAAAGTCAGCTGTTCAGCTCCAGGTTTTCCTAAAAATTTATGTGGGTGATGTTAAACCACAACTATTACAAAAATGAAATTGAGGCCATGATCAGATGTGCCATGATCTGTGCAAACGGGTTGTAGGAGCTGAATAGCCTATTCCTGCTCCTCGTTCTTGTGCTCTTTGTCTTAAGGTTAAAAGACTGCCAAAGGAAATCGGTTTCTAAGAAATCAAGTCTTTTAAATCGACGTATTCCTCCAGTTTCATTAGCCTACTACAAATTATAGAAGAGTGACAAAAGCAAGTATTTTCCTGTTTTATAAGTGATATTTTACTCCATGTACACAACCTTAAAAAAAAATTGCAAATCGCTATTTTGTTTAAAACCTTGTACTGAGATTTACTAATTATGCCTTAACTCTATTCTCTTTAATTTAGACCCATGCACGTTTAAAAAACAAAATGTTTGTACGGAGTTTAGTTTCAGTTGTCAGTTAATTTCACTTTCTATCGTAATCCAATTGTCTAAATCATGCAGTATTTTGATTTTTTTCTGATAATATTTTTAACTTTTGTTCCAAAGAACATGCTGTGCATAAATTGATCTAAGTAGGCCAAGTCAGAATATTTTGCTTTGATTTGTTTATTTACTCTGATAAGACATGAATCTGGCTCACAGAACAGTTTGTAGGCTGACAATGACTTGTTATAATGCCTTAATTATTATTAAACCTACCCTCTGAACTCTGAAATTGATAATGTGACCAATTACCTCTCTGCAATCCCATATAACGAGCTTGGCATGGGACTCGACAAGGAGCTGATATCTGATGACGAGGCCCAGGAGCTGACGGATTGTTACAGCCTCAAGGCCTTAAAGGTATGAAGCATTACAATGTAAGGTGGAGAAGACATGTTATACTTAACAAAAGTAAAACACTTATATATTAATGTTTATTAAGTTCACTACAACATGAATTTTATGGGAATTTAGATAACCACATGAAGGAACAATGAATCAGTTGAAGTCAGACAGGATGTATCTCAAGTGGAGCACATTCACCAGAAAAGACCCAATGGGCCACATGGCCTATACGGCCTCTCTTTGTGCTCTAAAGGCAATGCAGTGTGTAGTAGAAATGTCTTCCAATCAAAGGTTCCTTCAAACAGATTAACCTTAATGGAGAATTGGCTATTTTATCTCCAGAGTAAAAGCATCTTTAATATCACAGATATGACTTTTATCAATGGTATTTTCTTTCAACAGTGACGATACCTATGGCTTTAAGAGGTGTATTGTGTCCTGGTCTTTCCTTATGCAAAGAGGTTAAAACAGAGGTGCAGAATAGTTGTTCCAAGCCAATAAAGTGGACAATTTGTGAGGCTGCGGGTTTTCTTAAAGTTAGAACAATAGAAGCGGCTGAAGAGATGGGGTCAAGCTCCCACAGAACCAGGACTTTAGTTTAACTTTCATTAGCTGTTATGATTTGGAAGCTGCTATACATCTATCTGTGCTACAGCAAAATGCTTCAGTTCTCTGAGTTTTCTCTTGATGTTCTTTCCTCCTGGACTAGAGAATTGCATGTGAGATAACCTATTTTACTGAGTTTACCTTTGCAACGGTGTGTTTCTGTGATGTTACTATATTAGAATAGTTGCTGTTAAGTTAAATAATCTATTATTCTGTTAAGAATTACAGTAGAGTTGTTATTCCAATTCTTGTTTGTTTTGTTTAACTGTATGGTAAGAATAAAGTGTGTTTTGCTTCAGGCCCTGGTAGCCTGACCATCAAATTACATCCGGAACACAATGCCTTAAATGTGCCTTTAAAAACATGAAAAAGTTGGAGTCTGGCCATCTTAAAATATTTTGAGGGCATTTGGCCTCGTCCATAACACCATTGGCACTGTTTTCAGTGGCACTGTGTTGATTGCTTATCCTGTTGTGCTGCCAACTAGTTACTTCAGCACTTAGAATCATCGAATCCCAACAGTGTGGAACCATGCCATTCAGCCCATCGAGTCGCACCAACCCTCCAAAGAGCATTCCACCCAGACACCCCCAATCCCCACAACACTGCATTTTCCATGGCCAATCTACCTAACCTACACATCCCTGGACACTATAGGCATTTTAGCATGGGCAATCCACCTTACCTGCATATCTTTGGACTACTTTTCATCTACTCATTTATAAGTGCCTGGACTCATTGATGCAGCAAGCTGGAATTCCCAGCAGCCTGTGCTCTGAAATTGCAATACCTGGGTTTGTCCCTCCAAGCTTTCCTGGTGTCAACAATGAAAGAAGCCAAGTAATTGGGTCAAGTAATTAACCCATAGGAAGAGAGAATCAGAAGACAGCACATGTGCCCACACTTCTATCACCTTCAGAGAGGAAAGCAAGGGAAAAAACACTACAACATCTCACAAATATAATACAAGACGGGAAGCAATAGTGTAATTTCTGATGAACCCATTCTGTAATGATCCTACATGTGTGCAGTTGCTGAATTATAATTGTTTCAAATGGAATAAATTTGACACATTTGTTTACATTGTTCATATAAGTTTCAAACACGTAGTTCAGGACCTAGCTGTGCCTGGAAGCAATGGGGTAGATAAAAATTCTTCACTTTAGGGTAACTGTTCTTTACAGTGGCAATTATGGGACTTCACCTTTTAAAATGATTATCACTGTAATGTTGCTTGAATGACTTCAGCAAAATAATTCAGATATACAGTCCACTAAATAATGTCTGTATTAATTTTGGTGGATCTTTCCATGTTTAATAATAGTCTGAAGTTTAACTCATTCTGCATACAGGTACTGTTTCAGCTTTGGGTGGGTCAAAGCTCCGAGTTCTTCAGACGCCTGGCTTTCCTACTATCTCCTGTCCAGGCTGCACCCAAGTCCCATGTTACTGCAGAGCACTTGGCGCACCATGTCGTTGCAGAAGTAACCCAGAATATATCTCATATCCTTACAAATTGCCTTGAAGAGTTGAAACGCAGCTATGACTTCCACAGATACTGGCAGGTACAGCACCAATCTAATTTAAAAGCATCAAACAAGACCAAACAACAATCAAGGGAGCTGAAGAATCTTTATGCTGTGGTTCGTAGTTTGCAACTCCACCTTAAAGCACTACTAAATGAGTAAGTTCATGCATTTAACAGAAATACTGTGTTGTGTCAATATTACATGGTATCATTGTCTGCTTGTAAATCTGTGTTGATTAACTTGATGCAGTATTCTACGATAATACATCCTCCAATATTCTATAATAATGGAACCTCAGAATCCATTGTTTGGATCAAAACTTAGTCTATCTGAAAATGTTTTAAGCTTTCTGCAATTTGTTCAGTTTGTATTTGTTAGTATTCTGAAGAATTCAAAATAAGGAAAAAAAACTCTGCATGTAAATCATAGTACCTTTTACGCTCATAACTTAATTGCTACAATTATTGTCTTATTGTCTTATGAGCTGTTTTGGGTTTGTAAATGTGTAACAAAATGCATTCATAATGCCTTCCTGATACACAGGGTTATTTCTTTAGAGGATTATCTGGAAAAGCTCCACGAATCCCAGGAACAGCATAAACTGACACAGGAAGTGTATCATGATCTGCATCAGAAACTTAAATCAATTCAACCACATATGGGGGCGAGCATAAATTGTTGGGATGAGACAAGTAATCAGGTGGATAAACTAGTTCACAAGTCTCTGGACCGTAAAGGTAATAGTATAAAAATAAGAAGCACTCCAGACTGCAAGGATGGCTATGCATTTAATGTATGTAGAATAAGGCATAACTCTCTGCTATTTTTTGTCCTACTCTTGGTCACTTCCTGCCTAAAATACTCCACCCCTCTCCGGTCTAAAAAAGCCTTCTCAAAGGCCAACTCTTCAAGCAAATTATAATTACAATCTTGATTTATCCCTTCCTGGTTCGCTGTACATTTTATTCTGCCTATTTGTTCATGCTTTTTATTTAGACTTTTTTTTTGTTAAAGGCACTTACAAAAAATGAGGATTGTTACTGAAATGCATTGTTGCTGCATGCATTGAGACAAAGCAGGAAGCTAATGTTTAGAATTAGTAACTTACAATTTTTTTAAGCCATTGACAATATTCTATAGTAGAATGTGTGTAATGAGTTTGCCAAGTTAATAGGTATGAATAATGGTCTTCCAAATGACTGTGGTTGAAATCCTATTCAATCTGCTTGACAGTTAGTTTAAAACTACAACACTAGCTGTGTGTGAGTTCAGCATGTGTCATCATCCCTGGTTGTCTGTAAACAACAGAACTAACATCATTCCACTTCAGCTACTGACAATTGTTTCCGTGCCAGTAAAGTGCAGCTCTAACGTTGTATTTTTGTGAACTAAAAGACAGTTCAGTTGCAAATGACTTCAGTATTCAGCAAGAACAGTCTGCAAAGTGACAGTCTGCAAAAGAAAGTTCTACATTCAAAGTTAAATACTGTCCTTACCCGCACCTTGTGTCAGGGCATCACTTAATGCCACTGCCTTGTCTATCTGAGTTCCCTTCTCCCTATTGTAAAAATTGCTTTTTACTTTTAATGAGAAAATAGCTTGTAAGATTGGAATTGAGGCCTTTCTAAGTTTCTTCTTTAAAAAGTCAAATTATCTGTTGAAAAATGTCACCCCACTGCCAATAAACCTGTTCTCTCCTTGCTGTTCTGAAATCCTTCTCGTTCATTATTCATATGCCATTAATGGAGGTTCACAGGAGAATCATAGGTGTTATGTGGAGCCAACTTGCTTTGGATCCCATGGGCTCTTAGTTGCATCCTCTCAGTATTCTCCTGTTTTGAGAGTTTGACAGCGTCGACAGTTTTCTGTCTCTTCCCAACTTCAGAGATGTTGATGCACTATTTTGGATTCAGTTTGCCAGCTTGGATCCCATGTTGGGCCTTGTCAAAGGCCCTACTGAAGTTCATGTAACCATATCAACTGCACTACCCTCATCAAATATTTAGTTACCTTCTCAAAAAACTCAATTAAATTAGTCAGATAGGATCTCCCTTTAACAAATCCGTGCTGCTATCCCTGATCAATCCCTGTCTTTCCAAGTGTTGATTACTTCTGTCCCTCAGAATTTTTTTCCAGTAATTTCACTACCACTGACGTCAGACTGGTCTGTAATTATCTAGCCTATCACTGCTGCCCTTCTTGAACAAAGGGGCTACATTAGCTGTCATCCAGACATCTGGTACTTCACCTGTGGCCAGCAAAATAGTAAATATCTCTGCCAGGGCTCCAGCAATCTCCTCTCTTATCCCCCGCATAGCAGCCTAGGATACATCTCATCAGGGCTTGGGAATTTATTCAGCTTTATGCCAACTGAAACGTGTAATTCCTCTTCATTATTCTTAACACGCTCTAGAACCTCACCATCACAACTGAAATCCTTGGCTACAATGACTTTCTCCTTTGTGAATACAGATGAGAAATGTTGTTTTAATGTCCTCACCCACATCCTCTTGCTCCATGTACAGATTCCCCCTTTGATCTCTAATAGGCTCTACTCTCTCCCTGATAATCCACTTCTTTATAAAATCTAGTTCTAAAATGTCTTGGGTTTTTCCTTACTCTTATTTGCCAGAGATATTCTGTGGACCCTGTTTAGCTTCCTCACTGCTTTTATAAACAACTCCCTGTGCACCCTGTATTTTTGTAGGGCCTCTCTTTTTAATGTGATCCTTTTTCTTCATCAAACTCTCAGTATCCCTTGACACCTAGAGGTCCTTGGATTTCCTGCCCTTGCCCTTCAATCTTAGAGGAACAAGATGGCCCTGAATTCTCACTCTATTACTTTTAAAAGACTCCCATTCCAAATATAGACTTAACTGCAAGTAGCAGCTCCCAGTCTGTGTTTGCCAGGTCCTGTCTAATGATATTGAAATTGGCCTTCCCCTGTTCAGGTACTTAACTTCACACTATCCTAATCCCTTTCTATAATGACTTTGAAACTTGGAGTTATGATCACTACCCCCAAAATGCTCTCCCACTGAAATTTAAATCACTTGGCTGGCTTTATTCCCTAGGATTAGGTCTAGCAGTGCTTCATCTCTAGGAAGGTTATCTACGTACTGGCACAAAAATCCTAGATGCACTTTAAATATTCCAACCATCTAATCCTTTCACACAATGGTAATCCCAGTTAATATTAGCAAAGTTGAAATCTACTACCACTATAACCCTATTCCCCTCGCATCTTTTCAGTTATTTGCCTCCATATCTGTTCTCCATCTTCCTCTGATTGTTGGGTGGCCTGTAGTATAATTTCAGAATTTAGAAAAGAACAACCATAATCTAATTTAATGGTGATGCATGGTCTTGAGGGGCAATAAGGTCTCCTGTTCCTCTCTCTGCCTTTGCATTTCTTGCTAGTACCTGTTTTATTCATGTGTCTTTCACCTTCCTTTATTAATGTGTGGGTCAGAACAGATTCATGACATAGAATTCTTTCATCTTTCGTCAACTTTATAAAAGGCAGAAGTTGAAATAGCCAAGGTATTCTATTCCCATTCGCATTGGGAAACAACCCAAAACAGGCCATCCTTAAATGGCTTGGGTCAATGTAATACAGGTGATGCTCTGTAACTGGAGCCAATTCAAAGAAATGTGGATTCTGCTCAGTGTAGATTGGCTGCCGGAGTCAGTTTTGTCAACTTCTGGGTCTTAAACCTGAAAACCCCTAGTCTAAACAGTCTAAACCAGTTTTCATTCCTAAGATGGAGGAGGAGGAGGGCTTCTGATCCAGAGCTTGTCTTCTCTGACCTCTTTTCTTACTACTTTTCTTGATTTATTCTTTCTTTTTTCCTTCAGTTTGTTTTAGTTTTTCTTCTCTCTACTTACTTCCTATAGGAAGTTCAGTTGTGGAGGCAGCAGCTTGGGGCTTTGGTGGTTGGCCGTGAGGTGGCTGGTGTGCCTGGGCAGAGCTCTGGCAGTCAGCAACATCATGGCATCTTTGCGGTCCAAAGCATGACTCCGATGGGAGTGCGGGAACAGGCAGCCTGGCGCGGCAGAGGGGGGCAAGGTTTAACCCGAAGCTGGGGGTCTCAAGCCCTTGTGACGAGTGCACACTCAGCATGGCCAGGCGCTTATGGACTGTGGTGTTGACTTTTTGTTTTTCCACTTTTTAGTAAGAAGGACTGTAATATTTAACTTTTTAACTTTAATTTCCTTACCTTTCTGCTTTGTATCTTAAGATTTTGTACCTAGGTACCTTTATACCTAAGATGGACCCAAAGGTGGTGCCCTGTAAACTTTTCACGGTAGTTATGTGAGTACATGTGACAATAAACCCAATTTAATAACTCAATTCAAACATGGCACTTCTGTGGAATAGCGAGAAACAAAAACAATTCCGTAGTCCGAGTAGAAATTCTGTACTGACTCTCAGAATGAACATGGGAAAAAAGCAGATTACATCTAGTGGGAGAGCCTGAAAAAGATTCTCATTCACAAAGAAATGCTGGCAAGGGAAGTCTTTAAAAAGAATTCTCCTCAAGCAAGCCTCCGCTTAGTTTAGGGTAATGCATGTGGTGATTCTTTTGTTTATCTTGCTTCAATTGATGCACACATGACAAAATGGTGAATTGTTTTTTTGAAAATTGTGTGGAAGAGTGTTTGTTTATCGAGGAGCATGAAATAAAAGAAAGTATTTTTGGGTTGTGAGTGTTGCTGGCAAGGTCAGCATTCAAAGTTTCTTTGCCTTCATGAATCACCACAGTCTGAATGGTTTTACTCAACTGAGTAGCTTGCTATATTGCTTCAGAATCAAGTTATTAGTCAGCGACTCAATTGTAACTAATATAATGACCCTAAAAGTTCCCCTGGCCCTTTCAACCATTACAGTCAAAATAGACTTTAAATAATTTCAATGTTTTCACTACCACTGTGTCTGGGAGTTCATTACACATGTTGATCACTCCGAAGTACTTCCCAATCTATTTAATTCTGCTAATACTAAATTGGTCTTCTACTATTAGGAATCTCTGATTTGGCTCTTATAATTTTAAAGTAACTTTGGGTGGATTTATCTCATAAACAATCCCACCAAACTGTTAGGGTGTGGAGGTGCCGGCGTTGAACTGGAGTGGACAAAGTCAGAAGTCACATGACACCAGATTCTAGCCCAACAGGTTTATTTGAAATCACACAAGCTTTCAGAGCGCAGCCCCTTTGTCAAGTGCAATGAGAGAGCAGAGCACACAGACCCAGAAGTTATGGGCAGAGACATCAAGGGCAGAGAGATCAAAAGATCAGACAACTGGTGTGAGTGGAGTGTCAGATGATAAGTCTCTGCAAGTGACCCGGAGTGTTAAAGTGTCAACAGCTGAATAACCAGCGAAAAAGATGACCTATAATCCGATTAAGTGAGGCAGAGAGATAATTACAAAAAATTAAAATAAAGTGGTGCTGGAGACAAACTCAATGACTGGAATCGCATGTTGAATTCAAAACTGTACAAACTAGTTAAGGTAGCGAGATCATAACAATTTATCAAGGTGATGCTGTCAAAACCAGAAAGTAAGGAAGATTTTACAGATACAGAACAATATTGTGGTGTCACCTGTAGTGCAACATGAGCCCAAGATCACGGTTGAGGCTGTCTTCATGGGTATGAAACTTGACTATCAGTCTCTGCTCGGCGATTCTGCATTATTGTGTATCACAATGTCTGCCTTGGAGGACGCTTAACCAAAGATTGGATCCTGAATGCCCTTGACCGCTGAAGTGTTCCCTGACTGGGAGGGAACATTTCTATCTGACTATTGTTGTGAGTAGTCCATTCATCCGTTGTTGTAGCATCTTGGTTTTGCCAATATACCATGCCTCGGGGCATCCTTGCCTGCAGCGTATGAGATAGAGAGCATTTGCTGAGTCACATGAGTATATGCTGTGTACATAGTGGGTGATGTTCCCGTGTGTGATGGTTGCATCCATGTTGATGATCTAACACGTCTTGCAGAGGTTGCCATGGCAGGATTATGTCGTGGTGTGGTCGATGTTATCCTGAAGGCTGGGAAGTTTGCTTCGAACAACGGTCTGTTTAAGGTTTGGCAGTTGTTCGAAGGCAAGAAGTGGAGGAGTAGGGAGGATCTTGGCCAGATGCTCATCATTATCGATGTTCTTTGCAGCCTTCAACATGACATGGCGTAGTTTCTCTGCTCTGGGGAAGTACTGGATGACGAAGTGTACTCTATCGGTCATATGCTGTGTCCATCTTCTGATGAGGTCGTTACGGTTTTTTTGTAATTAACTCTCTGCCTCGCTTAATCGAATAATAGATCATCCCTTCATTCGTTATTCAGCTGTTGACATTTTACTCACCGACTAACGCTCCTGGTCACCTGCAGCGACTTATCATCTGACATTCCACTCACACAAGTTGTACAATCTTTTGACCTCCCTGCCCTTGATCTCTCTGCCTATAAACTCCGGGTCTGTGTGCTCTGCTCTCACTGCACCTGACAAAGGGGTTGTGCTCCAAAAGCTTGTGTGATTTAAATAAACCTGTTGGTCTATAACCTGGTGTTGAGTGACTTCTGAAACTGTTAGGGGACAGATGAGTTGGGAAAGGACTATTTAAACCCCATAATTGATTTATCACTTTGATACCTTAAAATAATTGTAATTATTTTGAATGACTTATTTGCTCATTGAGGTAGGAGAAGTCAATGGTGAATTAAGCACCACTTTAACATTTGAAAATCAGTTTCTAGCTTCTGGTGCTGGTGGTCAGGTTAGTTTGTTCCTCAGTGGTTTTGACATGGTGTCTCAACTTCAGGCACAGAAGGCAACCTCATCAGCAACAATGAGATGTTTCCATGCATATTCCTGCATTATATCTGCTTGAGGCTAATGGCAAATATCCTCACATACTTTTGACCTAAGCCTGTCAGGAACTGAGTTGAGGCTGTTCCAAGTCCACATAAAATCTTTAACAGTTTTTAAGAGAGAGAAGACTTTCATCCCAGAAGTCTGGGCTGGATTGAACTTTGTTCTCTGGAGGTGAAAGGGCACAGTTTTCCCCAGACATTCCTTATTTAAGTCTCTTGAGGAAATGAGCAATGAGGAATACTGTACAAAGGAAGCTGTAAGAAAGATAAGTACCCGGTCTGTGCTGAAAGATAATGGACAATTAGAAGTGTTGTTTGAGATTTATTGTCTGGAGCAGCAGTGATATTCATGTGATGCACTCAAATAATTAGACAGCCTGCTTTATTTGGCTTTGTCTTCTGCTTTAAATTGGCCATTGCATTCTGGATTCTGTCTGGCAATATGACAGACAAGTGAGTGTCAGCAGCTGTAGTTACAATATGTATAAAGTATAATTTTATTTTCAGGAGTATTTGAGATATAGAATGGTCAAAACTTGATCAGTTTTGTCTGTTTGCAGTGTTAATACTGGGTGTTACATTGAGTAGATATGACCTAACAGTGTAAATACACCTCAAAATGCTCAGCTAAATCATGTGCTCGTCAGGATGACTAGAGATACTGACCTTGCCAGCAGTGGCCACCTCTGCGGTTTTTAAAAATTACAGAACCAGAGTGCTTCCAAAATGCTAAATGAGATCTTTACCAACAAAGTGTGTTTTTGTTTTATTTTTTCAATCCAATAACAGCAGGAGCAGTGTAGTATAAATTAAAGTTTACATTTCCTCTGCAGACGCTCTAATCTGTGTTTCATTCTTAGTCCATTTTTGGTGGCCACAAAAAGCAAACTGAACTTGAAACCAGTTCAGTGATGCCTGTCTCGCTGCACAGTACAGTCTTTGTTCTCAGAATTACATTTTCTCAGCTACATACAGTCAATTTACTAAAAGCAATGACCTTACGGGACGGCACAGCGGCACGGTGGCTCAGTGGTTAGCACTGCTGTCTCACAGCACCAGGGACCCAGGTTTGATTCCACCCTTGGGTGACTGTCCATGTGGAGTTTGCATGTTTTCCCTGTGTCTGCATGGGTTTCCTCCGGGTGCTTTGGTTTCCTCCCACAGTCCAAAGACGTGCAGGCTACGTGGATTGGCCATGCTAAATTGCCCATAGTGTTCAGGAATGTGTAGATTAGGTGGGTTATGGGGGATAGGTCTGGGTGGGATGCTCTGAGGGTCGGTGTGGACTTGTTGGGCCACATTACCTGTTTCCATACTGTAGGGTTTCTACGAAATCTATGAAAAATATAATTTATATGGGAAACTGTGAAAGTAGAATTCCAAAATATTTGTTTGCCTTCAGTATGGAATCAAGTTAGATTTCTGCAGTTTTTCATAGCCATCATGGTGTTAGTAATCACCAGCATTTTGTAGATGCAGTTTCATTAAGCAGTGCTGCTTATGCAGGCCTTATTGAACTTTTCTTCCTGGTCTAATTTTACTGTTTCAGAAATAAGGTCACTGGAAATCATATAATCTGAAATGTAACCTGCTACCATTTTGTAGTCACTTCTAAACCATGTCTTCTACAGATATGGGTGGTATAGAACACTTACACACCATTTTTCCACTGCCTTTTTTGGTGTTTTAGGCAGACCTATGGTACAGGACAAAAATTTGCCTCCAATCTGGAAACAGTCAGCAAAGTCTGTTGTACAGATCGAAGATCAGGATCCAGTCCCTGATGAACAGGTAAGAACATGTATGCACCATACAACAAGATATCTTTTTCCTAAGAAGGCATCTTGAGATTTTCTTGAGTTATCTGACTGTATGACTATGAATGGGTTTTTTGTTATGAGGAGTTTTACTTTAGTTTCCAGGTGCTCTTACATTTTCATGAATTTATTTATTAGGTGATACAGTCGTGTAGTAATAATCCACCTTGTGGTTGACATATGGGGTCTTTGGAAGAATGCAAAAGTACAATTTAAATTATCCTCAATAATTGTCAACCCTCCATTAAACTTAAAGCCACCCAGACAAGGAAAGTATTAATTTTCTAAATACCTCAGTATTCAAAAGAGAACAGGCATCAGTTAACAGCAGATGTGTTTTTTTCCAAAATAAATGACCCATTTTTGTACACAAAAGCCATCACCCTAAACACCTTCTCAGACTGTTGGGATCATAGGTCATGTGTTTCCAAAGCATATGCATAAAGCTGGAGCATTTAACATCATCCATTTGTATTAAGCTTTGCATCCTTAAACTGGAGATTCCTCAATCTTGTACAAGAAATTCATTACCTCAATTATTTTAGGGTTTTTTTCGGCTCCCAGTTAGGTGAGTGTTTCTTTGTTGACAGGTTTAAAACTGTTCTGTCTCCTTTGCAGCTCCCCTTATCACTCCTTATATTTCGTTTGCAGTCTTCCCCTCCCACTTTTCTCCTTCCTCTCCTTCCCAATCCCCTTTCCCCTCCCCATTTCCTCTGTCCCATTCCCTTTTCCCCTCTGCCATCACTCATTTTGTCAATTTTACTCCTGGAGATACCTTTTCTCCCATTGGTTACCCTCTCACTGAAAATTCCCAGATGTTTGATGGCCTTCGGAGAAGAAGAGCCAGCTGCTGCCAGAAAACTTTGAGCCCAGGTATGCACAGACTCATTTCCTGAAGAGTAAGTGCCTACACCACTGAAGTCGTTGCATTGAAAGTGTGGTTAAAACTCTATTTACGTCCCACATTGTGTGAACTAATGGCACAGAGCCAGAGGGCCTGCATGAAAATTCCTATCCAAAGTTTATAATTATGAATTTTGCTTCAAATGTTAATTGATTCATATCTACCTCTCAGCTGCATCTAAAAGTGACATCTGATAGCTTTACAAAAACAACTTTCAATTAAAAGCCTTTAAACAGTAGGATTAATTTCTTATTGACCAACTTGACAGAAAATATACATCTTGTATTCCTTGTACCTCTAGTACTAATATATAGAATATCCTGACGTGAATGTATTTATTTTTAACAGGATCCAACTTGAAGGTGAAGCAGATAGCAAGACACAGAACTTTGCCTTAATAGTTTATTAACAATCTCTCAGTCTTCCGACAGCACATTCGTAGCTGTCTCCCCTTTATATTCCTATGAAAAGTCAATTAAAATAAGATTTTCCCAGTGTTGATTGCAGTTTTTACAATTCCAATTAGCCAATAATTAATTCTGTAGCCATGTGAGTAATGTCATAAATGATGAGAAATGTAGTTAAAAGCACTTAGCGATACTTGGGGAGACCCAGTGGATTTGCAAACTATTGCCTTAACCACTTGGGTATATGTGTGTAATACATATTTTGTGTATATATATATTTTTCAACCTGTTTAGACATATCTCAAAGACTGTCACATCCTGAGACGGAATCTGATTTTATGGATCTTCTGGGCCAGATAGGTCTTTACAACAGTTATCAACAATGACTTCATTGGTCACCTTTACTGAGACCAGATGTTCTTTTAAATAAACCTGTTCAGACATGTTTTGATGTGTCTTGAACCCAGACCCTCTGACCCAGAAGTAGGGACACTATCACAGTATCACAAATGTCTATCTCTTCTCCGTGTATAAACAGATATTTTTAATAAAGCTGTTCAGAATTGTTATTACACATCTCTGGAGCAGGTGGGATGTGAACCCAAGCCTTCTGGCCCAGAGGTAGTGGCACTTTCACTGTACCACAAGAGCCCTGAAAGCACATGATCAACTAACATGTACAACTTGTTTGTCCTTTTACCTTAACTATTTGACACAAATCTCTATTATCTGTTCACTGAATTCATTAGAGATTAATATTTATTTAATCTTTGCTGCTAGTTCACACTGGGGCACTCACAGCATTCAGGATCCCTTGCTAGGTGGCAGTCCTTCATTAGCATTCCCCTACTGTGGGAATACAAATAAGCTGACAGATGTATCAGCATGGAGAGCATGTGCAGTTTATTTTAAACTCTTGCCCAGTTCTTGGAGCTTCTTTTTAAAACAGGTGAATGGAAAGTATGTGCAAAGCTGTTTGTTTAAAACAAGCCAGAGGACTCTGAGGCAAGCAGACCAGCAATGCTACTTCACCTTCACATATTTGAGAGTGGAGGCTGGCAGTAAATTCGCAATCGACAGCCCACGCTCAGAAAATTTCAGAGTAGACTAAACCTACGCTCTTGTGTATGCCAAATCCTATAAATGTACAAATTTGCATTTGCAAGCTGGAGCCAAATTTCTACACATCAGCTCGGCTTGTGCAACTAGAACATTTATTTATTTTTTCTAAACTCTGGCAAGTCTGTTTGATCTTCATGTTTAAATCTGCCAGTTGGTCATACTCTGTTTCTCTCTATCTCTCTTTTGACTCCAGGAACTTGAGGCTTATGTAGAAGAATCTGATTTGGATGGAGATTTCGGAGGGGGCTTGCTGAACTACTTGTCACAAGAGGAACGAGAGAAGGAGAGGCGAGAGAGGGAGGAATCCAGGAGAATGCTTCAGGAGCTGAAAAGTGTGTTGGGGTTCAAGGCCTCTGAGCTGGAGAGGCAAAAGTGGAAACAGCTACTTTTCAATGACCATGGTGAGCAATAACACTTCCTCATGTTGGATTATTTATGGGTTACACAAAATGCTGACATAGTTGTTGTTGTCACTCTTTATTCTTGCATGGGATGTGCATGTTGCTGACATGTTCAGCATTTGCGGTAACAGGGTGTAGAGCTGGATGAACACAGCAGGCCAAGCAGCATCATAGGAGCAGGAAGGCTGACGTTTCGGGCCTAGACCCTTCATCCAGCATTTGTTGTCCATTCCTTACTGCCCTTGAACTGCTTGTCTTGCTATTTCAGAGAGAAGTTAAGAGTCAACCATATTGTGGCTGTGGGTCTGGATTCACATGTAGGCCAGAAGGAATAGGAATTGGCAGAGTTCCTTCCCTAAAAGCATTGGTGAACCAGATGGGTTTTTGACACATGGTGGCTGTCATGGTCACCATCACTGAGATGAGCTTTCAATTCCCAGATTTGTTAACTGAATTTAAATTCTACCGGCTATCGTAGTGAGATTTAAAGCAGTGTCCCCAGGTGCCCTGAGAAGGTGGTGGTGAGACTATTTCACCAACTACAATCCTTGAGATAGTTCTTCCACAAACAACACCCTGGGAACAAGACAAATGTCTTTTTTTTTTAGTAGAGAAATCTAAATTTGAAGCAGTGAACATTATGACAAAAAAGTAGGTTAGGAGAAATGGACAGGGAATTGAAATAACTCCATGAGGCCAAAATCCAGTCACCAATCACCGTTTATTTACACATGGAGAGTCCTTGACACTGATCCAGCTTCCCTCATATCCAGCTCCCAAAGTGAACAGGATGTCACCCTCCTGTTGTTACCTGTCAGCCAGGGCTCCCTGATTGGACCAGATTAACATTTCAAATCAGGGAAAGTCATATTCTGTGAGGTCCACCTGGCTGACCTTGTTACAATCACTACTGGAATAGAACTAATTTAGTGGCTCTTTCAAAAAGCCAGCACAACTGGATGGGCCCACTTGTTTTCTTCTTGTTCTGTGTGATTCTAACACAATTATAAATAATAATGATTAGCATTGATACAGTTGTTTTCACTTGCTGTTCAGTGATGTTAGTTATAGGACACCAGGGAGAACTCCTCCAATCATCCTCAAATAACGTTGTAGAATTGTTTATGTGCACCTGAGAGGGCATACTGTTGTTTCATTGGAAAGACAGCATATTAGACAATGCAGCCATCTCTTGGTACCCCACTGAAGTTTTAACCTGGAGGGGCACTTAACTGTCTGAAGTGGGACTTGAAACCTTGTCCACCTAATCTCAAAAGTGAGAGTGCTTCCTACTGAGCCACAGCTGATATGATTTCATTTCGGCAATGAAGGAGGCCAAACTGGAAGATAAATTGTTTCACTGGCTCTAAATTCTATTATTGGGCATCTAATTTCATTGCTACTGTGGGGTCCCACTCTTTTCTATGGCTGTCATAGCTGTGGCTAAAATAAAGTGAGAGTTGCAGTGTGAGTAATTAAATATAGAAAAGGGATGTGATGGATGAATAGGACAGCTACATTTTGCAGCATTAATGCTATAAAATGATCAGTAAGGGATCTTTATAAAGAATTAATGCGTTAAAAATAGCAATGCAAGAATGTAACTAACCCTGTCACGCTTCAAAACTTCTTTCATAGCTGCACTGAAAACTATTTCATCTGCGGACCTAACGCAGCTGGAGGGAGTCCCACTGGAATGTCAGGAGGCAGATGCAAATGTACAAGGTCATAAGGTTTGTGATGACTGCTCCCAAGGGGTAGACGCCAATCAACTAGACAGCTTGACGGATAGCAAAGAATGTTGGAGATCAACAGGTCCAGACTGCACTGATGTACATCTGGCTAGTAGGAAAGGCGCTGATCTGAGTGACATTCTCCAAACGGGTACTGTAAATGGATGCTTGGCTTGCTGCTCAGAGACTACAGACAGTTCCATACAAAAGCAAGAAAATTCACAGCCAGCTGCATCTGAGCAGCTGCAGACAACTGTTCAACAGGGACTTGCTGAAAGACATGGGCCAGTCGCCCTCCACTTTACCTCAGCTCTAGCCGCACAGGTCGCTGCTCAGTCTCACAGCTTTGCTCATTTATCAGAACAGACGTTTGGGGATGAGGAGGAGGAAGATGAGGATACAAGTACAGACGTTGAATGCGTAAATTCTGGACCTTAGTAAATACAGAGTGAATGGACCATGCTAAGCTTTATTAAATACTCAAAAGCAGGTCAGAGCAGTGATGCAGAAAGTACTCAGTGTAACAGAAGTAGTGAATAATTTTGTTTAGCAAAGTGCGTATTTTGTACTTTGCTTTGTGAAATTTCATTGTAAACAAAGGGACATAATGAGAATTCTCTGTGGTGAATGAAATACTTGGACGCTACTGAACCTTGAAACAATCTATTCAGTAGCCATTTGCATTGATTCCTCTGACTACGTTACTGTGTTCCTACCTTTCGTGAAGGATTTGTTTGATAGATTCTAAGGAAATGAGTTAGAAACCCTTTCGACCTATGCATGAACTTCTTAGGGAACAGGCGCAATACTCTGTGCAATCCCACTGGTACGGAATGCACCTTACCTCTATGCATCTAGTATCCGATGACGTACTAAGTGAAAACATTGTAGTGTAAAAACAGCTAAGTAGCTGAGGCCCACACTGATCCAAAGGTAATGAATTCACCTCCCACCGCTGTTTGAAAGTTTGAATTTCATTTTTAAAGTCCCTGAAGATGCATTGAAATCTGATTGCAATAAAAGTGATGATGAAGCTGTTGGATTGCTGTGCCTGCTGAAGTATCTTGGCAAGCCAGTCAGTTATGTTTGTGAATTTGGGGCAGGCAAACAATGCTGATCTTCCTGGTGAACAATTCAGGAATGAATTGAGGTGATTATGTTCCAACAACAAGATTACACCTGCAAACAGTATGAGCTGGGATTTTTTTTTTTAAATTAACTTTTCAAACATAAGTAGAAAGTGGTTTGACCTCCAGCAGCACCTGTCTACATCACTGATTAAAGTCACAAAGTATTTCAGCAACTTCCTTCAGCTGTTCACAAGTTACCAGCAAGCTGCAAAAAATGAAGTATCGTGCTCACTATTACTCAGTGAGGGTATATGTAATTTCAGTCCCCACTCAACACTGCCCAAAAAACTGAACATCATCATTATTCGGCAAACATGAGGCAATGCAGTTTTATGGGCACTCAGTTGTTATAGCCTCAGAACCTGAGGGAAGGTGATCTCATTATCTGTTCTTCTAGTACTTTGATAAAGCTCTGAAAACATTGGACCCTTATTACTGTACAGCCATCCTCAATTTGAGAGGTTCCATACACATCGTTTAATCACTGTCTATGACTTTAACTGTCATTATTTTCAAAGAATACAGTTAGAGCTAGCTCATCCATGGGCTTTCTTTTCTATATAAATAGATTTTTTTTGTAGCCATTGCTTGGCATTGAAAGAACCATTCTGTTTTTTCTTTCTTTAGATTTGCTTTTCTCAAAACAGGTCAAGTTTTTTCCAACCATTCTTTTGACTGACCAAGAACTCAGTAATGGATTAATACAAAGAGGGCTTATGTGTAGATTGCTGTGGTTGTTGGAGGCCATTCATTTCAGCCTTGGGATATCTCTGCAGGAGTTTCTCAAGGTAGTATCCTCGGCCCAAGCATCTTTGGCTGCTTCGTCAAAGACCTATCCTCCATCGTAAGGTTGGAAGTAGACCAGTTCATTGATTGCACAATGATCAGTACCATTTTCAACTCCTCAAATTCTGAAGCTGTTTGGGTCTACATCAAGTCCTAAACTGACAAATGGCAATTAGTATTCTTGCCACAGAGGTGCCAGGCAACAACCATCTCCCTTGATCTCCAATGAATCCTCCTGAGGGTTACCATTGACCAGAATCTGAACTGTCCCAGCCATATATTGTCATTAAGGACAGGACTGAGGCTGAGAATTCTGTGGCTCACTGCTGTCTACCCAGGAATGTCAAACCTTCCACAAGGTACAAGTCAGGAGTTTGATGGAATACCCTCCACTTGCCTGGATGACACCATCCAGGCCAAAGCAACCCACTTGATTGACTCCACATCCACCACCTTCAACATTCAGCCCCTACAGCACCAATGCACAATGATAGCATTGTGTATCATTTACTACAGCAACTCACATAGCTGCCTTCAACAACATTTTTCAAACTGTTCCTTCAATGTCATTGGGTGAAAGGTCTGGAGTTACCTTCCTAACAAGGGTAAAGTCACCATAATCCTACTAGACCATAGCACTGCGCTCTCATTAGAGAGAGGCAACTGGCAGTAGTTTAACCTGAGGGTCACCACACCTTGGGCAAGCGAAGAAGAGTCGTGGTAACTGCCACAGAAATTGAACCCACATTGTTAGCATCAATCTGCATTGCAAACCAGGTGGATTCTCACAATTCAGGGAACAGCTTATAACCACCTTCTCAGGGTCATATAATCAAAAATGGAGTAACTGAACATCTCAGATTTTCAGTTCACTGGGGACAGCCAGCATGCATTCATAACCAGTAGGTCATGCCTGATAAACCTCAATGAAATTTTTGAAGAGGTGACTAGGGTAGTGGACAGGACAATGTCTATGAATGTTGTGTATATGGACTTCCAGAAGGTATTTGTTCAAGTCCCATGTGCAACAGTGTTAACTAAGGTAGAAGCCTATTGAATTGAGGGAAAATTATTGAAATGGTTGAGAAATTGGTTGGGTGGCGGGTGACAGACAGTAGAGATAATGGGTAGCTAATCAAATTGGTACAATGACCAGTGGTGTCCCATAAGGATCTGTGTTAGGGCCTCGATGATTTATTTATGACTTGGATAATGGCATAGAAAGTCATGTATACAAATTTTCTGATGATACAATGTTAGGCAGAATTGTAGACGGTTTAGATAAAAGCATAAACTTATAAAGGGAAATTGACAGACTAAGTGAATAGGAAAAATTGTGGCAGATGGAGTTCAATGCAAACAAGTGTGAAGTAATCCATTTCAAACTGAGACGTGATAGATCAGGCTACTTTCTAGATGGTGTGAAGTTAAATACAGTGGATGGCCAAAGAGACATGGGGGTTCAGGTGCATAAGTTTTTTTTTTTAAACTGTCACGAACCGGTGCAGGAAATAATCAAGAAAGTTAATGGGATGTTGGCCTTTATATCTGGAGGGCTGGAGTACAAGAATGCATATGGTATGCTGCAGCTATTCAAAACCCTGGTTAGATGCCATTTGGAATAATGTGAGCAGATTTGGGCACCACACTGTAGGAAGGATATACTGACCTTGGAGGGAGTACAAAAATGATATCTGGATTTAAGGGGATAAGTTATGAGGAGAGATTATATAAATTTGGTCTACTTTCTCTACAATTTAGAAGGTTATGGGGTGATCCGACCGAAGTCCTCAAGATATTAAACTGCAAAAGACAGGCTAGATAAAGATAAACTATTTCCACTGGTTGGGGATTCTAGAACAAGGGAGCATAGCCCGAGAATTGGGGCCAGACGATTCAGGAGAGATGTTAGGAAGCACGTCTACACACAAAGGGTAGAAGTTTGGAACTTACTTCCACAAATGGCAATGGATGCTGGATCAGTTGTTAATTTTAAAACCAAGCTGGATTGTATTTTTTTAAGTGAAGATATATGAATTTAGGCTATATACCAGCTGTGATCTCCTTGAATGTTGCAACAGGCTGGAGGGGCTGTATGACCTACTCTTGTACCAATGTTCCTATATGGGCAGGCAACAAATCTTGAATTTGTCATTGACACTCAGAACACTGGAAGAAATACAAAAATTCTTTTTCTAAACTAAGTTTTAAAAAATGTTTTGACTTGCTTTCCCACTTAGCAGGTGAAGAAGAAAAGTGTAAGTTATTTCAGAACCAGTGATTTTGGTGTCCTATGTGGATTGTGCTACTTTTACTATGTGCTATGAAATAAAATAGTGCAAGGGATTTCAGGATATTCATTCTTGCACTACCATTTTTTTAGTCTAATCTATTAAGAAATTTGCTCACATAATACAAAAGAATCAACTTGCAATATAAAATCATATACAGGAATATTTTTAGTGAGTAAAATATTTTTGATTGTAGGGGCAATATGTTTCTGTTTGTTCAGAAAAGACTGGGTACCATTTGTATCTAATATTTCTGTGGGTGTCATTTTAAAATTTACCTATTCAGAGTAAATCAGTTAATGATTTAAATTGGCATATGTAGGAATTTTACGCAGATCTGATCACTATTGTATTATAAATATTTCATGAACACACTTCAGTCCTTAAGAGCTTGGAAGCTCATAGATCCCATTACAACTAACTGAAATTGAATGATAGTGCTGTCTAATTTTCATAGATTTTCCAACATCAGGCCAACTGCATTGTGTGGTGTGATGTGGAACTGAATAACACTGAGTAGAACAAAAACAAGTTGCTGGAAAAGATCAGCAAGTCTGGCAGCATCCGTGAAGAAAAAAATCAGAGTTAACGTTTCGGGTCCGATGATCCTTCCTCAGAACCCCTTCGGGTCACCGGACCCGAAACGTTAACTCTGATTTTAAACTGCTCTGATGTTAAACTGAGGCGCCATCTGCCCCTTCACAAAAATGCAAAGTATCACAGTTGTTACAACACATTTTGCCTGCACCAATTCTATTACCTTGTGCCACTCTTCTGCCTTTTCCCCATATCCTTGCACGCTATTTCAAACCAAATTATCATCCAGTGCCCTTTGAATGCTTCATTTGAACCTGCTTCAACCACGGTGAGACATCAGGTTACCAAACTGTAGGTATCAAGGTTTACTGCTTCAGCATTGTGAAAGCAGGGTCTCTGTCCCCACTATTGCACTATTGTAATGTCAACAATACTGGATTGGTTGGCTGTGGTCTTGAAGTTAACTCTGCAAATGCAGAAGCAATGTATGTTCAGCTTGAAATAATCAGCCTAGTCCCTGGCACAACATAAGACAGGTTTGAAAATTTTCCACTTTTGATGATACAGCTCCTAAAATAGGCTCCAGTTTGAAAGATGTGTGCATTGTTTCCACTCAATTGAATTGTTATCTTGACAAAATTCCCCCGCTATCAGTGTAACCAGCGCAAACAGAAATTTAAGCGTGATTTACGTTTCCAGCTACTCAAATTTTCATGCTCTTTGGTGGCAGTTTTAAACCATTGTACTCAAAACCAGTCCTGCCCACAAGAATCGTCATCTCTGCAGGCTGAAATATCTTTGATATGAGGGCACTCATTGAAATCTTTGGAATTATTTTTGTTAATTTATAAAGGAACTAATGATTGGTAATACTTGATTCTAACTAAAAAATAATATCTTTTGTAGTATTTTCAAATCTTGGGCTCTGGTGGATTGACAGTTATTTAAAATGTTATTTATAATGAGAAATAGTAAGAATACCTTCACCTTAAGCCAATATTTAAACGCTGATAAGTAAACATTAATGCATAAGGTCTTGGCTGAGCAAGATCAGAAGAGATTGGTTTATAAGTGACTAATAATCTGAGGCATCAATCATCAGTCTCTTAGGGTTGTGTCCTATAAGTAGTTCTTCAAGAACACATTCAACTTTAAAGAAACCAACACTTAAAGTGCCAAAAAATGGCTCCTGATGAAGGGCTGTTGTAATGAACAAAATTTGCCAAACATTGCATCCTACCATTTCTTGCATCTTAGAACTGGGCCTTAAAAACGCCCTTGAAAACCAAACATAGAAACAATGAAACACTTCTTCAATATTCTAGGCAACAGCTGGCAGAGGCAATCAAGCGGCATAATGAAATGTATCTATCCAAGATTTAAATGATTTGTCTCAACAATCAGATTCCTGTGAACTGCTATAGAACCATAAATAGTACTTATAAGCTAACAAGCTTTGGTACCACTGTGTCTGGATGAGACCCTAATGCTAATTCCAAAGAATTTAAACTCCAAAGAACATTAAAGTCTGATGCTGTTATTAAGACAGAGTCTTCCCTATTGAGACATCTTCCTTTTTGAACTACTCATGAATGTGAGATTGTTGCAAAATGTAAGAATGTACAAACAAAAGCAGGAGGAGTTTTCAGCAATCATTGCCATGGGTGTAGTTTTATTTGGAATTCTTAAAGGACATGCATTTATTAGTAAGTGTAGCAACTTCTCAAGGTTTAACAGCATGAGGTATGGGAGCAGCATTGGTAAATACTGATTTAACTTGAGACGAAAAAGCACCTCATGTTTATAAATTTATTGATATTGCAATAAGCTGTTGAAAAGAAGGGTGTGAACTTCCACCATTTTCTCCATAAGAACAGGTTCAGGTTGAACTTGGAGTTAGAAATGTAAGACTCCTAAGGAATATGAAAAACAACCTAAGACCATTTAGATGCAGGAGCAGCAGTAGCCATTTGGCCCACTGAGTCTGCTCTGCCATTCAATGAGATCATAGCTGATCTGATAATACTCAACTCTACTTTCTTACCTTTTCCCCAAAACCTTTTATTCCTTTACCGATTAACAATCTGTCTACAAGCCTTGAATATAATGACCCAGCATCAACAGCCCTCTATGGTAAAGGATTCCAGTTTCTCCAACCTCAGAAGAAATTCCTCTTAATCTCTGTTTGAAATGGGAACACCTGATACCCTAAGGTCCCAGAATTGCTCAAAAGCAGTAACAGCATTTCCACATCCATCCTGTCAAGACCCTAAGAATCTTGTATATTTTAATTTGGTCACCTCTCATTCCTCAAAACTCTTCATAAGACAGGCCTCCATGCCCAGGATCACCGTGGTGAACCACCTCTGAACTGGCTCCAATGCCAGTGTATCTTACCTTGGACAAGGGGCCAAGAACTGTTCACAGCGTTCCAGCCGTGGTCTGACTAGTGCCTTGTATAGTTTTAGGAAGACCTCCCTATTTTTATACTCCAATCCCTTTGAGACAATGGCCATCGTTCCATTTGCTTTCCCTATTACCCACTGAACTTGGATGCTGATTTTTTTGAGATTCATGGACAAGGAAGTCAAAATCCATCACAGCTGCAGCTTTCTGCAGTCTTTTGCAGTTTAAATAGTATTCACCTAGGTTTTCCTGCCACAGCATCTAACCTTACATTTCCCCACAATAGATAGTAGGAACTGCCGATGCTGGAGAATCTGAGATAACAAGGTGTAGAGCTGGATGAACACAGCAGGCCAAGCAGCATCAGAGGAGCAGGAAAGCTGACGTTTCGGGTTGAGACCC
>NC_063353.1:3016608-3042396 GCF_021869965.1 Rhincodon typus | reverse complement strand
CGACCCGAAACGTCAGCTTTCCTGCTCCTCTGATGCTGCTTGGCCTGCTGTGTTCATCCAGCTCTACACCTTGTTATTTCCCCACAATATACTTCATGTGCCAAGTTTTTGTCCACTCAGATTAATAGGAAGAATGCAGAATGACAAATCAGCAGGGAAATTATAGAGGAACATTATAGAATAGTTATAATGAGGAATGTTATAATACAGACTAGAATACTGGTCATGTAAGGGGCAGCAGTTGTGTTTAGAAAAATTTCCTGCAATAGTGTGTGCCCAGTCCAAGAAGAAATAATGCACTGTTGGATGTCGTTCTTGAAAATTAAATGTGCCAAGTGGATCATGTTACAAAGGGAAACATTTAATAGACAGTGGTCAGTGTCTCGTAAGTTTAGGATGATAGCAGAAAATGACAATGGTAGATCCAGCAGAAGAAAAATCAATTGGCAGGGAGTTGACTTCAATGGAGCAAGAGCACAGCTGGGCAGAATAGACTGGACTGAAAGGTTGGTGGCAAAAACTGTAACTGACCAATGGTCTCCCTTCAAAGAGGGGATGGTTTGGTACCTTTTTGAATCCACAGCGTTTGACGGTGGAATGGGAACAGATTTTTTAACGTAATCACTGGAGTAAATGTTGGTCTGTTAGAGCTCCCAGGTGGTGTTTTGGTAAAGCAGTTGCCCATGAAGAAGGACTGTCATTGTGAAATTGGTGGAATCCATTATTAAGGAAGTAGTAATGGGACATTTGGAAAGTCAAAACGCAATCTAAGTCAGAGATAGTAGGAACTGCAGATGCTGGAGAATCCGAGACAACAAGGTGCAGAGTTAGATGAACACAGCAGGCCAAGCAGCATCATAGGAGCAGAAAGGCTGACGTTTCGGGCCTAGACTCTTCATCAGAAGCATGGTTTAATAAAGGGTAAATTGTGTTTTAATAATTTGCTAGAGTTCTTCAAAGATGAAACAAGAAAAATGGATAAATGGGGGTTCTATCGATGTAGTATATCTGGACCTCTAGAGAGCATTTGGTAGGTACTGCACAACAGCACACAAAGTAAGATCACACAGGGTTAGAGATAATATACAAGCTTGGATAGAGAATTAGCTAATGAACAGAAAACGCTGGGAAAACTCAGCAGGTCTGAGCAGCATCTGTGGACAGAAAGCAGAGTTAATGTTCTATTTCCAGTGACCCTCCTTCAGAGTGTTCTTCGGAACTGAATTTCTGTTTTTGTTTCTGAGCTCCAGTATCTGCCTTTTTTTCTGTTTGGGTTTTAACAGAAAACAGATTTGAGATAAATGAGTCGATTTCCTAGTTGGCAGGCTATAAGTAGTGGAATGTTACAAGGTACAGTTGTCAGGACCCCAATTATTTATACCATATTTTAATGACTCGGATGTAGGGGTAGAATATATGATAACCATATTTGCAGATGACACTAAAATGGGATACGTTGTATCGAAGAAATAAGAAATTTACAAATGGATATTGGTAGCTTGGGTGATGATCCAAAATTGGCAGATGGAATATAATGTTGATAAATATGAGATTATTCATTTTGCTTGGAAGAACAAAAGGGCAACTTATTATCTAACTTGGAGAGAAACCTACAAATGCAGAGGGATCTGTATGTCCTTGAGGATGAATTACAAAATGCTATTATGCAGGTAATAAGGATAGCAAATGGAATTTATGCACTTTTTGCTAAAGGAATGGAGTATAATAGTAGGAGACGGTTGTTGTAACTACACAAGGCATTGGTGACACTGCAACTGGAGTACTGTGTACAGTTTTGGTCCCCTTACTTGAGGCATGATGTAATTGCATTGGTGACAGTCCAGAGAAAGTTCACGAGATAAATTCGAAAGATGAAAGGTTTGTCTTGTGAGGAGAGATTGAGCCTTTAGGCCTATGCTCACTTGAGCTGAGAAGAATGAAAGGAGATTTAATTGAGGTATACATGATGCTAAAGGTGATTGACAAAACGCACAAGTTTCCTCATGGGGCAATCTAGAACGAGAGGTCATAGTTTTAGGATAAAAAGTCACAGATTTAAAGCAGCAATGACGAGAAATTACTTCTCTGAATCTGTGAAATTCACCACCCCAAAGTGTGGTGGATGCTGGGGCTCTGAATAAATTTGAGGAGGAGATAGACAGATCTTTAATTAGTTAAAAGATTATGGGAAGAGATCAGAAAAGTAGAGTTGAGAAGAAATGAGATTAACCATGATTGCATTAAATGGCAGAGCAAGCCTGAGGGGCTGAATTGCTAACTCCTACTCCTAGTTCTTACATACTTAGTAGATTTAAGCTCTGCAGTCCTGCCACATGCAGTCATGAATGGTGGTGCAGAATTAAACAACTCACTGGAGGAGAGGCCTCCGCAAATATACCCATCCTCTGCTAGGGAAGCCCTATCATTGGATCGTTGGAAAAGAGAGACGGAAGTATTTCCAACCATCTTCAATCAGAATGCTAAGTGAATGATTCATCTCTTCCCTGCTCCAGAGGTCCCAAGCATCGCAGATGCTAGTCTTCAGCCGGTTCCATCCACTTCACGTGATATTAAGAAACAAGGTACAATTACAACATTTAAAATGGGTATATGAATAGGAAGGGTTTAGAAGGATATGGGCCAAATGCTGGCAAATGGGACTAGGTCAGATTGGGATGTCTGGTCGGCATGGACAAGTTGGACTGAAGGGTCTGTTTTTGTGATTCATGACTCTCTAACCTGTCTACATGTGCAGACTCTTTGTCTCTTTGTTTCATCCTCATTATTTACATTTCCACCTCTGCAAACTTGGTTATAGTACATTCACATCCCTCATCTGCGTCATTAATATATGTTATAAATAATTTTGGCCCCAGCACTGATCCCTGTGGCAATCCAAAGTTACAGGTTGCCATCCTGAAAATGTCCTCATTATTCCAACTTGCTATTAGTTAGCTAATCCTCTATCCATGTAATATGTTGCCTCCAATACTATGGGATTTCATAATAAAGGCAAAACACTGCAGATGCTGGAAATCTATAACAAGACCAGAGAAAACTGGAGAAACTCAACAAATCTCGCAGCATCTGTGGAGA
Organism: Rhincodon typus; assembly: GCF_021869965.1. Taxonomy (NCBI): domain Eukaryota; kingdom Metazoa; phylum Chordata; class Chondrichthyes; order Orectolobiformes; family Rhincodontidae; genus Rhincodon; species Rhincodon typus. Next base: position 3,039,300 of record NC_063353.1, on the reverse strand, counting down.
GAAAAAAAGCAGTAACAAAGTGTGTACAAGAAAATTGTTAGTATGTGGATGTACCTACGCAAGAAGGAGCAAAACTTGACCTACTCTTAGGAAATAGGGCAGGGCAGGTGATTGAGGTGTCAGTGGGGAAGCACTTTGGAGCAAGTGATCATAATTCTATTAGTTTCAAAACAGTTATTGTAAAGGATAGATCTGATCTAAAAGTTAAAGTTCTAAATTGGAGGAGGGGCAAATTTGATGGTATTCAGCAAGAACTTTCAAAAGTTGATTGGGGAGCAGATTTTTACAGGTAAAGGGATGGCTGGAAAGTGGGGAAACCTTTGAAAATGAGATGAGAGTCCAGACAGAGTATTTTCCTGTTAGGATGAAGGGAAAGGCTGGTAGGTGTAGGGAATGCTGGATGACTGGAGAAATTGAGGTTCTGGACAAGAAAAAGAAGGAAGCATATGTCAGGTATAAACAGCTGGGATCAAGTGCATAGCTTGAGGAGTATAAGGGCAGTAGGAGTATACTTAAGAGGGAAATCAGGAGGGCATAATGGGGACATGAGATAGCTTTGGGAAATAGGATTAAGGAGAATCCAAAGAGATTCTACAAATACATTAAGGACAAAAGGATAATTAGGGAAAGAATAGGGCCCCTTAAAGATCAGCAAAGCCGCCTATGAGTGGAACCACAGGAGATGGAGGAGATACTGAACGAGTATTTTGAATCAGTGTTCACTGTGGAGAAGGATATGGGAACTAGAGACCTTGGGGAAATAAATAGCGATATCTTGAAAAGTGTCCACATTACAGAGGAGGTGGTGCTGGGCATTTTAAAACACACAAAGATGGATAAATCCCCAGGACCAGATCCCTAGAACTTTGTGGGAAGCTAGGAAGTGATTGCTGGGCCCCTTGCTGAGATATTTGTATCATCGATAGCCACAGGTGAGGTGCCGGAAGCCTGGAGGTTGGCTAACGTTGTGCCATTATTTAAGAAAATGCCGGGGAATTATAAACTGGTGAGCCTGACATAAGTGTTGGGCAAGTTGTTGGAGGGGTTTCTGAGGACAGGACTGACATGTATTTGGAAAGGCAAGGATTGATTAGTGATTGTCAACATAGCTTTGTGCCTGGGAAATCATGTCTCACTAATAATTGAGTTTTTGAAGAAGTAACAAAGAAGGCAGATGAAGGCAAGAGCTATGGACTTCAGTAAGGTTTTGACAAGGTTCCACATGGTGGACAGGTTAACAAGGTTGGATCCCATGGAATACAGGGAGAACTAGCCATTTGGATACAAAATTGGCTAGAAGATAGGAAACAGAGGGTGGTAGTGGATGGTTGCTTTTCAGACTGGAGGCCTGTGACCAGCGGTGTGCCACAGGGATCAGTGCTGGGTCCACTAATTTTTGTCATTTATATAAATGATTTGGATGTGAATATAGGAGGTATGGTTAGTAAATTTGCAGGTGATACCAAAATTGGTTGTATAGTAGAAAGCAAAGAAGATTTCCTCAAAATAGAACAGGACCTTGATCAGATAGGGGCGATGAACCGAGGAGTGGCAGATGGAGTTTACAATGTAGAACAGTACAGGCTCTTCGGCCCATGATGTTGTACCGACCTATTATACACTCTCAGGTCAATCTACCCTGCATACCCTACATTTTACTATCATCCATGTGCCTATCCAAGACTCGCTTGAATGTCCCTAACGTATTTGATTCCACTACCTCCGCCAGCAGCGCATTCCATGCATCCACCACTCTGTGTAAAGAACCTACCTCTGACATCTCCCCTATACCTTCCTCCAATTACCTTAAAATTATGTCCCCTTGTAATAGTCATTTCCGCCCTGGGAAAAAGTCTCTGGCTATCCACTCTATCTATATCTCTCATCATCTTGTACATCAAGTCACCTCTCATGCTTCTTCACTCCACTGAGAAAAGCCCTAGCTCCCTCAACCTTTCCTCATGAGACCTGCCCTCCAATCCAGGCAGCATCCTGGTAAATCTCCTCTGCACCCTCTCAAGCTTCTATATCCTTCCTACAATGAGGGGACCAGAACTGAACACAATATTCCAAGTGTGGTCTAACTAGGGTTTTACAGAGCTGCAGCATAACCTCAGCTCTTAAACTCAATTCCCCTGCCAATGAAAGCCAACACACCATATGCCTTCTTAACAACCCTATCAACTTGGGTAGCAACTTTGGGGGACCTATGGATGTGGACCCCAAGATCCCTCTCTTCCTCCACATTGTCAAGAATCCTGCCATTAACCCTGTATTCTGCATTCAAATTTGACCTTCCAAAATGAATCACTTCACACTTTTCTGGATTGAATTCTATCTGCCACTTCTTTGCCCAGCTCTGCAGCTTATCAATGCCCCGTTGCAAACCTACAACAGCCCTCCACACTATCCATGACTCCACCAAACTTCGTGTCATAAGCAAACTTACTAACCCACCCTTCCACTTCCTCATCCAAGTCATTTATAAAGATCACAAAGAGCAGAGGTTCCAGAACAGATCCCTGCGGAACACCACTGGTCACCGAGCTCCAGGCTGAATACTACCACCCTCTGTCTTCTACTGGACAGCCAATTCTTTATCCAGACAGCCAAATTTCCCTGAATCCCATCCCTCCTTACTTTCTGAATGAGCCTACCATGGGGAACCTTATCAAATGCCTTGCTAAAATCTATATATACACCACATCCACTGCTTGACCTTCAACAATGTGTTTTGTCATATCATCAAAGAATTCAATAAGGCTTGTGAGGCATGACCTGCCCTCACAAAGCCATGCTGACTATTTCTAATCAAACTGTGCTTTTCCAAATAATCATAAATACAATCTCTCAGAATCCTCTCCAATAATTTGCCCACCACAGAAGTAAGACTGACTGGTCTGTAATTCCCAGGATTATCCCTATTCCCTTTCTTGAACAATGGAATAACATTTGCCACCCCCCCAATCATCTGGTACTACTCCAGTGGAATGTGAGGACGCAAAGATCATCGCCAAAGGGGCAGCAATCTCGTCCCTCGCTTCCCGTAGTAACCTTGAGTATATCCCGCCTAGCCTAGGGGACTTATCTATCCTCATGTTTTTCAAAATTTCTAGCACTTCTTCCTTCCTAACATCAACCTGTTCGAGCACATCAGCCTGTTTCACATTGTCCGAACAAATGTCAAGGACCCTCTCACTGGTTAATGCTGAACAAAGTACTCATTAAGTAACTCCCCCACTCCTCCGATTCCACGCACAAGTTCCCTCCACTATCCCTGATCGGCCCTATCCTCACTCTGGCCATCCTCTTGTTCCTCACATAAGTATAGAATGCCTTGGGGTTTTCCTTGATCTTACCTGCCAAGGCTTTTTCATATCCCCTTCTAGCTCTCCGAAGTTCGTTCTTCGGTTCCTTCCTGGCTACCTTGTAGACCTCTAGAGCCCTGTCCAATCCTTGCTTCCTCAACCTAAGTAAGCTTTCTTCTTTCTCTTGACTAGATGTTCCACATGTCTTGTCATGCAAGGTTCCTTCACCTTCCCATCCCTTCCTTGCCTCAGTGAGACAAACCTATCCAGAACTTGTAGCAAGTGCTCCCTAAGCAACCTCCACATTTCTGTCGTGCATTTCCCTAAGAACATCTGATCCCAACTTGCGCTCGGCAGTTCTTGCCTAATAGCATGATAATTCACCCTCCCCCCAATCAAGTACTTTCCCATACCATCTGCTCCTTTCCCTCTCCATGACTATAGTAAAGGTCAGGGAGTTGTGATCACTGTCACCGAAATGCTCTCCCACCGAGAGATCTGATACCTGGCCTGGTTCGTTGCCAAGCACCAAATCCAATATGGCCTCCTCTCTAGTCAGCCTATCTACATATTGAGTCAGAAATCCTTCCTGGACAGACCTGACAAAATCTGCTCCATCCAAACTTTTTGCACTTAGGAGGTGCCAGTCGATTTTAGGGAAGTTGAAGTCACCCATGACAACAACCCTATTACTTCTGCACCTTTCCAAAATCTATCTTCCAATCTGTTCCTCAGTGTCTCTGTTGCTATTGGGGTGTCTATAGAAAACTCCCAATAAAGTGACTGCTCCTTTCCTGTTTCTAACTTCCACCCATACTGACTCAATAGACAAACCCTCCTCGACGACCTCCCTTTCTGCAGCTGTGATACCATCCCTGATTAGCAATGCCACTCCCCCACCTCTTAGCTCCCTCCCTATTTCTATTGAAACATTTCAACTCCGGAACATCCAACACCCACTCCTGTCCCCACGTTAACCAAATCTCTGCAATGGCCACAACATCGTAGTTCCAAGTACTGATCCATGCTCTAAGTTCGTCACCCTTATTCCTGACACTTCTTGCATTAAAATAGACACACTTCAACCCATCGCACTGACTGCAACTTTGCCCTATCAACTGTCTATCCTTCCTCACAGACTCTCTGCATACTGTATCTGCCTGTACACCAGCTACCCCATCCTCTGATCTGTAGCTCCCATTCCCCTGCCAAATTAATTTAAACCCTCCCGAAGAGCTCTAGCAAACCTCCCGCCCAGGATATTGGTGCCCCTCCATTTCAGGTGCAACCCATCCTTCCTGTACAGGTCCCAGCTTCCCCAGAAGGTATCCCAATGATCCACATATCTGAAACCCTCCCTCCTACACCAGCTCTGTAGCCATGTGTTCAGCTGCACTCACTCTCTATTCCTAGCCTCACTAGCCCATGGCACTGGCAGTAATCCTGAGATTACTACTCTGCTCGTCCTGCCTTTTTGCTTCCAACCTAACTTCCTACATTCACTCTTCAGGACGTCATCCCTTTTCCTAGCTATGTCATTGGTACTGATGTGTACCATGACTTCTGGCTGGTCAACCTCCCCCTTAAGAATCCTGAAGACTCAATCCAAGACATCCCTGACCCTGGCACCTGGGAGGCAACATAACATCTAGATAAGTGAGAGGTACTACATTTTGGAAAGGCAAATCAGGGCAGGACTTATATACCTTAATGGTAAGGACCTGGGGAGTGTTGCCGAACAGAGACCTTGCAGCGGAGGTTCATTGTTCTTTGAAAGTGGAGTCACAGGTAGACAAGGTAGTAAAGAAGACGTTTGGTATGCTTGCCTTTATTGGTCAGTGCATTAAGTATAGGAGTTGGGAGGTCATGTTGCCACTGTACAGGACATTGGTTAGGCCACTTATGGAATATTGTGTTCAATTCTGGTCTCCCTGCAATAGAAACGGAGGGTGTGAAATTTGAAAAGGTTCAGGAAAGATTTACAAGGATGTTGCCAGGGTTTGGAGGGTTTGAGCTGCAAAAAGAGGCTGAATATGCTGGGACTATTTTCTCTGGTGCATCGGAAGCTGAAGATTGACCTTATAGAGGTTTATAAAATCATAAGGGACATGGATAAGGTGAATAGCCAAAGGTCTTTTTCCCTGGGTATGGGAATCCAAAACTAGACAGCATTGGTTTAGGGCGAGAAGGGAAAGGTTTAAAATGGACCCAAGGGGCAACGTTTTCATGCAGAGGGTGGTGTGTGTATGGAATGAGCTGCCAGGGGAAATGGTGGATGCTGGTATAATTATAACATTTATAAGGCATCTGTATGGGTATATGAATAGGTTTAGAGGGATACGGGCCAAATATTGGCAAATGGGACTAGATTAATTTAGGATATCTGGTTGGCATAGACAAGTTGAACTGTCCTATACATCTCTATGAGTCTATGTTGAGTCTGATATGACTTCTACAGAAACCCAGACCATGGGATCTTATCTTGTTAAGTAGCCTTGTGTGAAACCTTATGCCTTTTGGAAATCCAAATATATTAAAATCTACTGGTTCTCCTTTATGTACCTTGCTCAGTCACTTCTCAAAGAACTAATAAATATGTCAGGTGTGGTTTCCCTTTCATGAAGCCATGCTACTTGATCATATATGTGTCTCTGTTATTACATCCATTATATAGGTAACAATCTAACATTTTCTAACAATAGATGTTAAGCTAACTGACTTACAGTTAACTATTTTTGTCTCCCTGCCTTTTTAAAATAAAGGTGTTACATAAGCAGTTTTCTAATCCTCTGGGACTTCTCCAGAAATCTTACTAGAACCCACATAATCAAACTGCAGGAAGTTACTACTTGAACATTGAGCAATGTTTTTAAAACTAACATCCACAAAAATAACTTGTTAAAAACCCTGCCCAGTTGTACTAATTCAAAGCAGGTTCTGTGCTTAAAGATATGAAAAATAAGTTTGAACAGGCCAGCTGTGGAAAAGACGTTTGAAAACGTTTGACCATTTTGGGTTAAATTTGCATTGAAATTATTGCATAATTGATGGAATCTCTACCCCATGGCCTTCATCTCATTCTCAGATATTTTTGATAAAAATATGCATTGACAATATCTTTTACAAAGCAAACTTAAATACTGCTGTTTCACAGGAATAAGGAGTTGAGTTGACTGCCCTACAGCTTGTACGATTGATAGAGTGGTGCAGCATAATGGGACTATAACCCGGACACATGCTAATCGACACTTGCTTCCAATAAGTGTCAGCAGGTAGCGCTGATCATTCATTAACTGTAAATTGGTTGTTGCTCGAAAGGCGAGCAGCCCCTGTCTATTTCCAGAAGCGAATCCAATTTTTTTTGTTTGTTTGATCTTCATTTCTGCTGTTGTTGAATGAAGATTAATGTTTTCAACCATTTCATGACTTCCCAGCATGTGATGCTCCCACATTGAGCAACAAGGTGATATTAGGCTACCCTGGGCCTTAGGGAAACAGTAGCACTTCTCTAGGCAGGGTTCTACGATAGTGCGGCACTAAAGACGGTTAACCGGTGTAGCCTTATTCTTGTAGCTGCAACTAAGTGACAGTCAGCAAGTAATGATGTAAAGTAGCATTACATTTACTAATGTAAACTTGTATTTGCAGTCATGTGTCACCTATGTACTCAGAGGCTTTTTGCATTACCCCCTTCCAAGTTGAAGGGCAGTGCCTACTGACAGCATTTGCTCTGGCTCGTGGCTGTGCTTTAAGAATGGCTTGGCACTGGGATTGCCAAGAGATCCTGGTAACAGCAAGTACTTCTGCCATTGCTGAGCTCACGATATTGACAGAGGCATTAATTCATCAGTGTCCTTCGCAAATGAGGATGACTCTCTTCCACTCTCAGGGTGAGTCCGTAGGCGGCTGTACAGACCAATGCGGCTGCCACAGGCTCTGTTACACTTGTGGCAGAAGGTGGTTGTAGGAAGGGGGTGCGTTTGGCAGTGCACCCCTTTCACCAGGCTTCCACTTTTTCCCAATGGCAAGTCTTGGTGCTTGACTTTCCCAGATGCTCCACCTCTACTTTGAACGGTCTTCGGCCAGTGATTCCCAGTGTCTGTGGGAATGTCACACCTCGCCAGTGAGGCCTTGAGGGTATCATTGAAGCGCTTCCTCTGACCACCTGGGGCTTGCCTGCCATTTTGAAGCTGGGAGTAGAGCACCTGCCTGGGGAGTCTCGTGTCAGTCACACGGATGATGTGCCCAGTCCGTCGTAGCTGATCAAGGGTAGGCAGTGCCTCGATACCGTGGACGTTGGCCTGGTTGAGGACGGCTGGTGTTGGTGTGCCTTTCATCCCAGTGGATTTGGAGGATCTTGCAGAGGCAGCATTGTTGGCCTTAAGGTGTCTGCTGTAGACAGTCCACATCTCCGAGCTATGTAGGAGCGTGATACATAATGAGGCAGGCTGCAGAGAATTGCATATGGAAACTAACAACAGCCCATGCAGTGAAACCGTCCATGAAACTCCCGAAATTGACACTTAGCTTAATTTTCATAAAATTCTTAAGTTACTAATACTGTAGGAAAGGATGACCCCTCGATATAATAGGCAGAAGATAAGAAAAATAAATAGGTTTATTATGTATCCCTGAGTAACTAGTTACATTGTATCTGAGGTATACATACCTGTGTTTTGTGAAACATTAAGCTCGACCTTAGAGTGAATACACATTATGACTAACTACTGCTTTTAACATTAAGAACAATTACTGAAGCGTGTGGGAGACTGGTTTGCTGGTTTGCTCCTCCCAGGAACAGTCCTTTATGTCCTGAAGGATCAGAGCTTACCTTGTGATGTCAGTTAACTCTGTCAGATCCTGACTGTCTTCTACAACAGATACCTGTTCAGTCAAAATTCTAATTTTTAAATCCACCCAAAACAAAACATCTCGTCCCACTCAGATTCTGCCTTTCTAAAAATGAACAAGATTCCTGAGTAGTTGAAGAAGGAGAGAGTACATTTGTTGTTAGAAAGAAAATATTTACTACAACCCTCCCCATCATCCATTAAATTCCCTCCCGAGCACCTGTGTTCCCTAGTGGCCCCATCCACATTTTCACTAACTTCCCCATTTTGTCCCCTGAATCCATAATGATCCAAGTCCCAATGCCTCTCTGGCCCTTCTGCTCCCCTATCAATAAGGCCACCTGCACCATCACCTTGCATGAAGCCCTCTACGAGACCTTACACTCCCTGACCCTACCAGATCCAATATCCCCAATGAGCTTCCTGCAGCAAGATACACATCCTAGGCACCCTGAGACTCTCCCTTGCTAATGAGTACCCCATCCTGGATAGACCATGTCCCAACCTTGCCTGATATCACCCCCATTTAGATCATGTTCCATCCTTGCCCCATTGATCCTCCCTCCCTTTAGCAGTCTGACCTTTAACATGTCTTTCAATCTCCCTCCTCTTAGCCCTTGGGGCTTTAAGATGGCCCACAAACACAGCCAGACTCCTCCCCTTCACCATTTAGTACCTGAACACCTAATGCTGCAACATGTTACAAACATCACGTATCACAATGTGGGGAAAGCAGCAAATATTTACCCCATAGTCCAAGAAAACCTGAAGGTCACAGATACAGAGATAGTAGGAACTGCGCTTTGCAATGGAAGAAGGGTCTAGGCCCGAAACATCAGCCTTCCTGCTCCTCTGATGCTGCTTGGCCTGCTGTGTTCATCCAGCTCTACACCTTGTTGTCACAGATACATACCTGTTATATGCAGTCTTATCTGAAAGGAGGGATCTCTCAATTGGATAGAAGTTAATTGAGAATTTCAGTTTTAATGAGATGGAAATGCATGCACATGAGCTCTCAGACACTTGTAGTCAAGAAAGTTTAGCTGCCCTTTGAAACTGAAGAACTGAATGCTAGCTGCAGCAAGAACCTGGTTTCTTTAGACTCTCAGCTGATTAAACTCACCCACCCACCATTCATCTCTCAGACTGCAGCTTCTGCATAATGACTTAGACCTGGGTTCAAAGTCCATTGTATTACACTTGGCAGATGATACTGAACCCAGAAATGCATCAAACACTGAAGCATAAAGGAACACATTGGAAAAGAACAGAGGGAGACTGTTCAATTCCCTAGCAAAATGGTCAGAAAATTAACACAGGGAGGTGTGAAATGATACATTTTGATTTAACAAGGTAAAATCAATCAAAGTTTTAAACTGAGGGAGATGGGGCAGTGTAAGTTTACACATCATCGATAAGAGGAGTTCGTGTTGTAGAGCCACATAGGACAGGAATTCCAAAGCTTGGCAGGCTAACGAAATTCTTGTCAATGGTGATTCTCAAGAGGCCAGAATTGGAGGAATGCAAAAGATCTCAGTGGATTATTAGAACTGGAAGAGGTTATAGAAATAGACAGGGGTTGAGCATGGAGGAATTTGAAAACAACAAAAGTTTTAAAATTGAGGCATTGCTTAACTGGGACCCAATGTCAGCCAGCAAGGTTACAAGTGTACAGGATTTAGTGAGAGTTAGGATTTGGGCAGTAGGGTTTCAAATGGCTTCAAGATGCTAGAGGCTGGAAGATAGGACTCCACAGTATTTGAATAGTCAAGTTTAGGGGTAACAAAAACATTGATGAGGGTTTTAGCAGCAAAGGAACTGAGGGAGGTTAGAATTGGATGATGTTACACAGGTGGAACTCAGTCTTTGTGGCCCACGGTCATGGTGAATGCAAATTCCTTCCTTCCCTTCTATGTGCTTCTTTCAAACATTGCCAAGGGTTAGTGTGTTATTAATACACAGGATGAGGCCAAGGCTGATGCAGAAGCAAAATACTGCTGATGCTGGAAATCTGAAATAAAAACATAGTGCTGGAGAAACTCTGCAGGTCTCTGTGGAGAGACAGAAACAGAATTGACAGTTAGAGAAGAGTTAGGGATTTAACAGGTTTTAAATCAGAGGAAGGCAATGACAGTTGTAAAAGGAACATTGAGAGATTAATTTTTTTTTTAATGGTTAATGGTGCAAGACCAGTGAGAGTGGTAATAGAGCAAGAGAGTTCATCACAACCTTCTTCAGGGCAATTAGGGACAGGCAATAAATGCTGGCCCACCTAACCACTCTCATGTATCAGGAAGGAATAAAAAATAAGGGAAGAAATATCTAGAGGAGATGTGAATGGCAGAACAATTAACAGTTACCGTCCAAAAGAGTGAGAGAAAGTAAAATCAACACCAAAGAGAAAGGCAACAGATGGGGAGGTGGAAAAGTTTGAAAATGTTGAATTCAGTGTTGAGTGTGGTAGGTTGTACGGTGCTTAGTCTCAAGGTGAGGTCTTGTACTTTGAGCTTCACCGGAAAACTGCACAAAGCTGAGAACAAAGGGATCTCAGTAGAGGAGATGGAAAATTAAAATATCAGGTAACCTGAGATTAAAGGTCACAAGGTGAACTGTACTGAGGTTGTCCACAAAGTGGCCACTCAATCTGCCTTTGGTCTGCTAATGTCGATGAGCGAATATTGTAGACTAAATTGAAAGTATTACCAAATAGTATCGGAGGACAAGGCATTTATAATGGAATATGTAGACGGCAAACTAGAAGACAGTGTGGTTGACAATGTCAAAGATGGCACTAAAATGGAAGAGGCTCAGTATCTGGGGAAGCGATGACCTAGTGGCATTATCACTAGACTATTAATCCAGAAACTCACCTAATGTTCTGGACACCTGGGTTTAAATCCTGCCATAGTTGATGGTGGAATTTTAATTCAATAAGTGTCTGGAATTAAGGATCTAATGATGACTATGACATCACTGCCAATTGTTAGAAAAAAAAACTCATCTGGCTTCCTAATATAGTGAAGGAAATCTGCCATCCTTACCTGGTCTGGCCTACATGTGACTCCAGACCTGCAGCAATGTGGTTGTCTCTCAGCTGCCCTCTGACATAGCCCAGAAAGCCACTCAGTTGTATCAATCACTACAAAATCTCAACAAAAAAATGAACCAGATGGATCATCTGGCATTGACCTAGACAATGGAAAAGTTAATGGCAGAAACAGCCCTGTCAACCCTGCAAAAGTCCTCCTTACTAATACCTGGAGGCTGGTGCCAAAATTGTGAGAGCTGTCTCACAGACTAGTCAAGCAACAGCCTGAAATAGTCATACTTACATCTCATACCTTACAGACAATGTCCCAGACATGACCAACACATTTCCCTATCCCACCGGCAGGGCAGACTCAGCAGAGGTGGCAGCACAGTGGTATTCAGTTGGGAGGGAATTGTGCTGGGAGTCCTCAGTATTAACTCCAGATACAAATGTAGATGAATTACCACCTGCAAGTTCCCCTCCACGTCACTCACCATCCTGACTTGGAAATACATCACTGTTCCTTCAGCGTTGCTGGGTCAAATTCCTGGAATTCCCTCCCTAGGGACATTGTAGGTCAACCTACAGCACGCGCATGGACTGCAGCGGTTCAAGAAGGCAGCTCACCACCTCCTACTTAAGGGTAACTAGGGGCAGGCAATAAATGCTGACCCAGCCAGCAATGCCTACATCCCACAGGTGAATTAGAAAAAAATCTGTGCCTTTGCACAACGTGGTTTCACTGCTTTGGTGAGGAGTCTGGACCGAATAGTGGAAGCATAGCTGTGTTCCAGGACTGGTTTAGGGAACATTAGATTAAAGCAGATTTCATTAGGAATGTGGGAGGGATTTGGCTTTTGTTAATGTAGAATGAAATGGTATACGCATTCATGAAACAGACTGGAGCACTGAGTCCTGGAATGTCAACTGATGGTTTGTGCCAATAGCCAAAATATATGGAATCGCAGCTGTGGAAATCCAAATATGTCTTCAGTGATGGACATTGGGTGAATGTATGTTCATTAACAGTCCCTCAGCGAACGTGCATTTCGTGATGGTCCCTCAGTGAATGTGTATCAAATGATGGTTCCTGGGCAAATGTGACTTTAGTGATGGCTCCTCAGTGAATGTGTTGTTAGTGGTGATCCCTGGGGTAATGTGCCTTTACTGATCAATCTGAGGCATTCTTCTCAGGAAATGCAACATCTTCTGCCCCCTCAGATCCTGAGTTTTGAATGTGATTGTGGTAATCTTAAAAATGTTTGATGGCTAAGATTAAGGATAACATGGAACTCTTGAGCAGCACAACCGTTTCTTCCTGCTATATTTGGTCAGAACTAACAACAGTTTAACAGTGATCGTTATCAGGTAGGAACTGTAGAAAGTACACTAGCTGACATTTTCTATCTACAATGTACAAGCAATAGCTCTCTGCTTATGCCTCAGACAGCTCTCAGTTGGGTCTTCGGAAACAGCTTTCCAGCATGCTTTCCATTGTTTCCGCTGGAATTCTCTCTGCATCGCAACAAATGTTTCTCTGGGTCAAGCTAAAAGCGATGAAATCCTGGATGGTTACAGCCCTGGAAAAGAAAAGAAAGATTGCATCTGATTCTGGGACATGACTGCATTCTCCTATTTTCTGCCCGTCCTCCACTCTTGCTGCTGGTTCCTCACAGCACAGATACTGGTCTGACTTGCTGGGCATTGATGGGGACAGTTAAGTGTTTATAAAGGGTTTGGACTGTGGGGAGTGCTGCTATTTCTGTAATCACCTACCCTCCCACTTTCCCCCTCCTTCCCTATCCCATAGACATTGACACCCATTGGAATCACTGGTCCATCTCCAGATTTGCTTACAGCGAATCCCCACCTGCCTATAGAGTGAGGACAGGCTATTGAACTGGCAAAACTGATAAACACTCCCACAGGAACATGCCAACTGGGAAGGCAAACGATGAGCAAATGGACGAGGGAGTCAGCATCATTGTAGGGTCTGGACAAGGAGCACTGTTGATTTTCAACAGCCAGGTATGGGCAGTCTAAACCCTCCCAAATTGTGACAACCATCAAAATGACAAGGCGGCAAGTTTTAATAAAATGGGGGGAATGTACAAAAATATAAATATTCAGAAATTAATGCAAAGTTTAAGTTAGACCACCATGAAGGATTTTAGGGCGTGTGACTGTAGAAAAAGCATTGAAGCTAATGAGAAAGTAAAAAAAAAATTACAAGATGATAATACCAGGAGGAAGACAGCTTTGTGAGATATTGGATTTGTTTCCCAAGGAGCACAGTAAGTGCCGAGAAAAATGAACACGTACATTACAATGATTCAGACTGAGTGTGTAGGAAATTTTCCTCCAGCTGCTCCGGTTTCCTCTCATAGTCCAAAGATGTGCAGGCTGGGTGGATTGGCCATGCTAAATTGCCTGTAGTGTTCAGGGATGTGTGGATTAGGTGGGTTATAGGGAAAGGGGTCTGGGTGGGATGCTCGGAGGGTCGGTGTGGACTTGTTGGGCCAAAGGGCCTGTTTCCACACTGTAGGGATTCTATGAAATGCAGTTGGGATCTCATTACCACAGGGGCATCAGGTTATGATAGTGACTGTGAGTCCATCAGGAGTTAAAGTCTTCTTGAACAGGTTTCGTGCACCTGGGAACTGTTGCTGAAAGTGATCAGGCAGAGACCATTCACCTTTCTAAGGAAATGTTGGGCAAATATTTGAAACAAAAAAAGCAAGATCACAAGAAGAGTGGACAATGATTGATTCAGTGATTGGGCTGTAATAGCAATGTGTTGGTAAGGGCAAAATGGGCTGAATGGTCTCTCCCCGGCTGTCCAATTCTGGTGTTATTGTTCATCTAAGATGTAAGTCATTAGATGTACAGCAGTCAGAAAACTACACTACCTTTCTCTTGGTTAATTAAATTAAACCCATCGTCACTTTACTGGCTCAAGATTATGTAACTCGGGATACCAGGAACAAAGGCTGAGACTTTGCCTCAGTACTGTAACAGCTGATATGTTTGCATAGTGGGCACCCACCCCCATTCCCATTTCCATGGCATCCAGAATCCACGCTTTTTACCTGTTAGCAGACTGAAAGATGCATATGGCTGGCTTAATAGAGGTTTCTGATTTGGGTCTTGCACTCTGATCAGACTGACGTTGCAGCGATGTGTCATCCTGTGTGGTACTTGGCAACGCAGGTCCAACGGAACTGGGGAAAGGAAATAAGACTTGTCGATAACATGTTTCAGATTAATGATTTGATTCAGCAAGTCTTTGAAAAGTCGTGCCAGATCTTACAATAAACTGTCATCTTCCACAGTGGATTTAAGAATGATTGGACATCTAGTTACTGCTATATGACATATTATACTTTGTTAAGTGAAAAGAAATTACAGAAGGGTTTTTAAACACCAACGTAAGCATCAAAATATTTAGTTATCATCAGCAGTGGGAAAACAGAAGCCTGATTCATTATATAGCAACACCCACATAAAAGTTAACCTTAACAAACTGGCAGCAATTCTGACCAGTCACGTAATTTATAGATTGTTTATTTCATCCACTTAATGGCAGTTTCACAGTATATCACACAACAGTTTCTTCATAGATAGTGTATTAGAGAGGATCAACTGTGCCTCAATCAAGTGACAATCCGCCTCCCACTCTCTCCCTATTTATTTCAAAACCCCCTTCCCCTCCCCCTTTTCTGATGAAGGGTCTAGGCCCGAAACGTCAGCCTCTCTGCTCCTATGATGCTGCTTGGCCTGCTGTGTTCATCCAGCCCTGCACCTTGTTGTCTCACCCCTGAGCTGGTTCAGTTTCCAGGCCTGGCCTCACAGAATCTATGCTGATGCTCCAGGACAGTACCCAAGAAGCTCGGTGCTGCTGGAGGTGACCGTGCCTACCTTCTCAGCCAATCTCTTTTTTAAATAAACCACGTTGGAAGTAATCAATAGGAGACATGGACTGTGTTGTACTGTCAGTGACTGTGTGACCGTCCCTTGTGTTAGAGATCTTGATGATGTGTACTCTCCAATATCTAACCTTCTGCTAAATAGGTCCTCCTCCCTCTCTGCTGAGTTACGTTTGTATTAGGAGCAGAATTAGGCCATTTGACCCCTGTAACCTTCTCCACCATTTGACATGGTCAAGGCTGCCCTGATTTTGTCCTTGACTCCATATTACCTGAAACCCTTTGACTCCCTTGTTAAAAATGTGACTCCCTGACTTGGAAGTATATCACCGTTCCTTCACTGTCGCTGGGTCAAAATCCTGGAATTCCCTTCCTAATGGCATTGTGGGTCAACCCACAGCAGGAAGACTGCAGCGGTTCAAGAAGGCAGCTCACCAGCACCTTCTCAAGGGCAACTAGGGATGGGCAATAAATGCTGGCCAGCCAGCAACGCCCACATCCCACAAATGAATAGAGAAAAAAGAACTTTAAAACTATTCAATAATATCGTCTCTCTGAGGAAGAGCATTCCACAGACTCAAGACCCTCGGAGAAGCTATTTCTCCTCATCTCTAATTCAAATGGGAGATCTCTAATTTTCAAACTGTGTCCCCGAGTTCTTCTTTTTGTTTTTGATTTATTCCTGTTTTGCCCTTTCCCCTTCTTTGCTTCTACCTGAGACATTTATCTCGATTGGTTGTCTGGTCAATACTGTACAAACTCTAAACTATTTTTCCAGTGTTCTTCAGTTGGATCAATCCCAAGTTCCTTCTTAGTGTCTGGATTGGAACTTTGCTTTGTTCCTGTTTTGTCTTCCTCTGAACTCCACCCAGAATCATCCGGGACTTGACACTTCTGCATTTACTATTATCTCAAAGGCTGGTAGAAGTGATACTCTGAGCACCAGTAACTTTATGAGCATTCAATAGTGACACAACATTAAGAACATGGTCATGGAGCTGTCAAGAGTTGATTGACTTTTACTGTTGAGCCACAGTGATTGTTTCTTAGTTGTGGTACATTATAGACTATTACAGGGCAGGGAAATTCCCCAAACTGGGCAAACAGAAACCAAGCCCAAATAAGTCCAAGTTAGGTGGAATGGCCATGCTAAATTGCCCAATCCTCCAGGGATGTGCAGGCTAGGTGGATTAGCCATGGGATATCAGGGTTACAGAGATAGGGTAGGGAGGGTGGGTCTGACTGGGATGCTCTTCAGAGGTTCAGTGCTGACTTGATGGGCTGGATGGCCTGTTTCCACACTGTAAAGATTCTATGATTCTAATCTGGAACAGTTTCTCACTGTGGAAAGGAACCTCTTCATGATGTAGCCATTGTACTCATTTAACTCTGGAATAATTCAGGATACAGCACCACAAATGATTCAAGCAAAGTCCTCCATGGTTAACAAAATTTGACTAACATTTTGATAGAATTGCACAAACAGAATACCACAATGACTGAGAAATTGGTGCATCTCAGTCTTTAGTCACCAATGGTTATTGTGCCTTCATCTACAGGGACCTGAAATTCTAGAATTCCCTCTCAAAATCTTCCAGCCTCTCTCATTTCTGTTCTACTTTCTTCCTTCATGTCCTTAATAATCCCTTTTTGGCCAGGTTTCTGGTCATCTGCCTGAACTTTTTACCAATTTTTTTCTAATCGATCTGTTCCGAGATGTTACTACACATCTCTGGAGCACGTAGGACTTGAACCCAGGCCTCCCAGTCCAGGGGTAGCGACACTACGGCTACAAGTGCCCTAATACTTTCTTGAACCATTCTTGTTGGCTTTCTTCCAGTCAGGGCTTTTAAATGTTAAAGGGGCTGAACAAATATCCTGATTTTGCTATGGATATTAACAGACTTCAAGAGCATGTAGTGGTGAAATTAAGCATTTGTTCTGAAAGGAAGAGTGGGGAGGTGCAATATATATGCAATCAGTATGAGTTTAAAATGAGGGGCGGAGGTACCAGACGAGCACTTACACAAATCTTTGAATTTGACAGGGCAAAATGTGAAGGCTGTTTAACAATAAAAAAAGGCACATGGGATCTTCAGGTTTATAAACAGAGACATGGAGTACAAAGGAAGGAAATTATTGTGAATCATTTGTCTTAACTGGAATAAAGTGTCCAATTCTGGGCACCATACTTTGGGAAGGATGTGAAATATTGAAGTGGTGTCAGTGTCGATATACGGGAGTCATCCCAGGAATGAGGAACTTGAGTTAGGAGGAAGATTAAAGAACCTAGATTGTTCTCATAGAATCAGACAGTACAGAACCAGCCCTTTGGCCCATCAAGTCTGTACTGCCAAAACTACACTAGTCCCACTTTCCAGCACTAGGCCCATAGCCTTGAATGTTCTGACATTTCAAGTGCTCATCTTTTGTAAAGGTTATGAGATTTCCCATCTCAACTACCCTCCAAGTATACTCCAGATTCCCACCACCTCTGGGCAAAAAAGATTTTCCTTGTGATTTTTCCATAGTGAAAGGCATTGGATAGTTTTTGAATGATGGTAATAACTGGATTTTAAAATTTTGTTTAAACACAGTCTAACAGCAGCATCCTTTCCCAAGTTAATCGGTACAAACCAGCTCCACTAGCAAGACCTGTCAGTTGTGTTTGTGACACCAGATTCCCAAAGAAACTGCTTGACATGAAACTCAGTACCTGCAGGAGGACAACACCAACACTTCAGATATATATCCAAAGCCTCCATGAAGAGATAGAATGCTTGGTGGCACGGTGTAAAGATAACAAACTCTCCCTCAATGCCAACAAAACGAAAGAGCTGGTCATTGGCTTCAGGAAGGAAGGTGAAGGATACGCCCCTGTCTACATCAGTGGAGCGGAGGTGGAGATGGTCAAGAGCGTCAAGTTCCAGGGAGTGATGATCACCAACAATCTGTCCTGGTCCACCCACGTTAATGCTATGGTCAAGAAAGCATAGCAATATCTCTACTTCCTCAGGAGGCTAAGGAAATTCAACATATCCTCTTTATTCATTAAGGGGATGAGGGTGTTACTGGCTAAGCAGCATTTATTGCCCATCCCTAATTGCCCAGAGGGCAGTTCAGAGTCAACCACATTGCTGTGGATCTGGAGTCATATGTAGGCCAGACCAGGTAAGGACGGCAGTTTCCTTCCCTAAAGGACATTAGTGAACCAGAAGGGTTTTTCCCAACAATCATAGAATCATAGAATCCCTACAGTGTGGAAACAGGCCCTTCGGCCCAACAAGTCCACATGGAACCTCAGAGCATCCCACCCAGATCCACCTCGCATAACCCACCTAATCTACACATCCCTGAATGGGTGACTTAGCATGGCCAATCCACCTAGCCTGCACATCTTTGGACTGTGATCTTTGGACAGGTTATCAGAAAAATCTAAAACAATATGTTACATTAATGCTGAATGCTAAGTGGTCTACTGTTCAGCACATAGATACGTTGCTTCAAACACCCCTACCCCATCAGCAAAGACAATACTGTTCAACAACGGATTCATGCTCATCATTAGATTCCTAATTCCAGATTTTTATTGAATTCCAAATTCCACTATCTGCCGTGGTGGAATTCAAACCCGGGTCCCCAGAATGTTATCTGGGTCTCTGGATTAGCAGTCTAGCAACAATACCACTAGACCATCGCCTCCCTACATCCATAATGATTTTTACCAATTTTTATAGATGCACCATAGAAAGCATCTGACCTGGATGCATCATGACTTGGTATAGCAATTGCTCTTCCCAAAACTGCAAGAAACTAGAGTTGTGAACACAGTACAGTCCATCATACAAACCAGTTTTTCATCCATTGACTCCATCTACACTTTCCACTGCCTCAGGAAAGCAACCAACATAATCAAAAGACCCCTCCTACCCTAGTTATAATTTCTTCCAAATTCTTCCATCGGACAGAAGATACAAAAGCTTAAACACGCATACCAACAGTTTCAAGAACAGCCTCTTCCTCCACTGTTTTTAGACTTCTGAATGGACCTCTCAAATTTCAAATCTAATATTGATCTCACTGATTGTGCACCTTCTCTTCGGCTCTAAAATTGTATTCTTCACTCTGTTCTATTATGCACTTTGTATGGTATGATCTGCCTGTATTGTGTGCAAGACAAAACTTTTCACTGTACCTAGGTACATGTGACAATAATAAATCAAATCGAATCAAAATCAAAGTCAAATCAAAGAGGTTGAAACAGAATCTGACTCTCTGGCTTGTGACTATTCAAAGGGAGATGCTTGTTCAGGAAGATACTGAACACATTGAGAGAATTCAACAGGAACACACACACAGGTGAAGTGGAGACATTGGAGGGAACACATAAACCTCCCAACACCTTATCTATTCAACCATCAACCACTATCTGCTCCATATCTGACAGCGCTACGGTACATAGACTGCAGCAGTTCAAGAAGGCAGCTCACCACCACCTTCCCAAGGGCAGCTAGGGACGGGCAGTAAAGCCTGTGAGACCCACATCCCATCAGTGAATAAAAAAAGTCTGTAGATTGTACATTGAACTCATCAGCCATCTCTGAAACCATCGAATTAGACTGGTAGCAATCCCAAGGGTCTGCCAGAGAGGAAGAGTTGATTATTGGGCAGTGGTATGACAGAGGGAATTTAGTATGGCACATGTACTTGCAGATAGGTAGTAAATTAGATTAAACACTATTGTGTAAAACTGACCATTGGGTTTTGGAAATCTTGGGTTCTGCTCAGGGTCAGATTCCATCCCGTGCTGTGCTGACATTGCGTTGACAGCATTTCCCAGCTTTCCCACAAGGCTTGGCTCAGTACATGAAATGGAGTTGAGCAGGGACAGGAAGTGGCGTCAACCTAGATTTATATAGACTGCTCCAGCTACCAGAAACCTCAATCTTTCTGGGAGGGGGTGGGGTTTAGAATTGAGGCCACCCTCTCTTCGCTGACGTAAAGTTTGTAAACTGAGGCCCTTTTCTTTAAGTTCCCACAGTCAGACTTTGCCCAGGAACAGCCAAAATGAGCTGTGGATGTGAGTAGGCGGAAAAGAATGGGAAAGGCTGATTGTTTTCCCACTGCTCCCTGGGGAAGTCTTAAATAACAGTTCCAACTCAAGATGAAAAACTAAAGTGAGAAATTCTGTCTCAAGAACAGCCAGTGAGCGCATTGGAGAGCACTGCAATATCACTGGGTCTACTGCATCAGCCAGTGTGTGCATTAGAGAGCACTGCAATATCTCTGGGTCCACTGGAACAGCCAGTGAGTACATTCATGAGCATTGCTGTATCACTGCATCTTCAGGAACTGCTAAGCCAACTACAGAAATTACTGCATTTGTTATGTTGCCTCTTCAAACCTTTGTGAAATTCCTGTGCTATCGGAGTATTACCAAACGGCTGGCTGACTGAAGTTAACATCGATTCTGCTGACAAAAAGACATTTGATAAAATACCTGAACCTGAAGTCATACAGTAGGTGGCGGCCATTTGCGTAGTCATCATACGTTTTGGTAATCTGCTTCATCAGATCCTTCACACTGTTACTGTATCCATTAAAAATGTGGTCAGCAAACAGCAACTTCCCTCCAATGTACATCTGTTGGTAACAAGGAAAAGGATTATCAGTCAATCAGCAGCAAGGGCCTGAGGAAGACAAATGGAAATAACTAGACAGAACTTTTAAAGATCCTGACAATTATGCCTGAACATTATTGCTATCATACAATGAACCTTTTTATCTAAAGACACGGCTTCTGCTGTAGATACTGTATGGTGCTCTATCCTCTATCACTAATCACTACAGACATAGCTTAAACAAAGGACAAATGCTGGCAGTGAACTCCCTCAAACAACCCTTACCCAGTGCCACACACTGGTAGAGGTGGCAAATACCACAAGGTCATCTGGGAAATTATCAATGGTCTGGAGTCACATGTTGATCAAAACAGTTTAAGGACAGCTGATTTACTTCCCTAGAGCATGTCAGGGAACCAGATGGATTTTAGTGACAATTACTGCTGCTAGATTTGACTCCCAGGTCCTTTCATTGAATTTAAATTCCTTGGTGGAATTTGAACCAAGGTCCCAGAGCATTAGTCTGTGCCTCAGGGTTGCTAGTCCAGTGACATTACCACTACCCCACCATCTCCCCTAATGTGCTGTACTCATTAACCTCCCAAATTCATTCCCAGCCACTCAATGCAACCTGATCAAAGCTGGTAGAAAAGGTGCAAAGATATTTTAAAATACATGTTTCACGGTACTTTAGCTGATATATCAATTCTCTTGTATTTTATGGCGTATGTTCCTCTGATAGTACGGTTTGGAATCCTGCAGAATTTCCTTCTGTTTTTAATAATGAGGAATACAAGCAGTCAAACAATGAGAAAGTTCTTTGACTTAGAGAATTATTTCTTCATATTAGTTCTACAGCAGGGAATGCAAGTAAATTTCAAAGTTTGATAGTGTATTAATGATTCATTTCCATTACACCCAGTACTCTGCTCACAATTATTTTTTCATATTTACATTGTAGCAATCATAAAATTGATCTATGACATTCATAATTCAAGAATATTGTAATTGAAAGTCTGCATTCTGGAAGTTGCCTGTAACTAACACATGGGAACGACACTGGGAGGAACTCAGATATTTTGAATGTATATTGAAAATCATGTGTCAGTGTCACTACCTATCTGCGAGGTTTTACTTCATACTGTCAACTGTTTTCCACTGTAAATCCCAATGTCTAAATTTATAATGGAAACTGCCCATATAAGTGAGCCACACTGTAATTACACCCTCCTTCTAAAGCAGCTTTGTAAAGCATTAGTTTGACTATTCAACCTCAATTGTAGAGAGGCTTCTTTAAGGGGAGACAGACTTACATTTATATAGAGACTTTCATGACTGCGGAACATTCCAAAGTGCTTTACCACTAATTAGGTGTTCAATGAACAACAAAACTGCCTTCAAATGTTCAATGTCAGATTCAAGGGACACTGTGGGACCTCAACAGAGCTGAATTTAACCATATACCAGTAAGAATGGATTTCATAAATGATTAACATGATGAAAAGTTAAAAGCTGTTAGATAATTGTTACAAGTGCTGATTGTTTTCTGACTGTCATTTTCATACTCTAAGCTTCCAAGCTTAAAGCATTTGTTTTAGTTCTAACTTCCCACACTGCCTAGAGAAGACTTGCTTAGGCCAGTATTATGTGATCTGACTCTCCAGTGCAGCTATGAATGTGGTCCCACTGGAACACTCCCATATAGAATCGGTGATCCTGCCTCATAATGAACTCCTAACTCCTTATAGACAATACAACACTGCGTAACATAAATCAATCCAGGTATCCTGTGATTGAACAGCTGCTTAAATATTCAATTCTTTCACAAAGCCTAAGGAAGTAATGTAAAATCCTAAACACATAACCACGCACAGTGTTAGCAGGAACTGCAGATGCTAGAGAATCTGAGATAACAAGGTGTAGAGCTGGATGAACACAGCAGGCCAAGCAGCATCA
>NC_063353.1:2957091-3016598 GCF_021869965.1 Rhincodon typus | reverse complement strand
AGCTGGATGAACACAGCAGGCCAAGCAGCATCAGAGGAGCAGGAAGGTGACGTTTCGGGCCTAGACCCTTCTTCAGAAATGGGGGAGGGGTAGGGGGTCTAGGCCTGAAACGTCAGCTTTCCTGCTCCTCTGATGCTGCTTGGCCTGCCGTGTTCATCCAGCTCTACACCTTGTTACCACGCACAGTGTAACTGACTAAATAATCTAATTACAGTCCAAAACTAAATGAGATTCACAAATGTTGCCGACAGCAGATATATATCCAACAGTTCCAATAGCAAATGAGGATTCATCGTGGAACCTCTTGTTGATGGTAAATGGATGTTTCTGAATTTTGAGAATTAGATACATGCAGTAGATCAGACATTGTTTGATAAACCCCCTGTGAGTGTTATGCCAAATTAACCATGCTACACGCCATTGCTTGTGATTTCCACACCCCATCACATGTACACACCTACACATACACCTTATATTCACATTTATACAAGTATACACTGACAATCACACACACATACTCACTTATAGACAGATCAACAAACTATAGCTTTGCTGAATTACTACTGAACCAGATCAATATAAATAAACTGTTTGTCAATAACTTGCTGCTTACTAAATTAATCTGTTGTATTATTTCTGTTCTATGCTTTGTGTTGTTCTACCAATGCTGTTCTGTAATGCATGACAGGGCTTTGTAAGATGATAATTGTATTATGAAGTATGAATGGCAGTCAGCTCTGTTCAACTCTCTGGAGCTGTGCTGTGCCCTGACCTTTGCCACTTGCAGGGATATTACTGCAGTCCTGAGAGTTGTTGGTGAGCTGCAGAATATAAACCTACTCCCTTCTGATCATTCTCGCACAGAACGGAAACACATGTGCAGGGCTGTCACGTGAAACTTGTTTTCTTGGTTTGAAGCTGAAGTTTTGCTTGCGCACTAGCTGAAGGACTGCCAACCTGTGAGAGAGAGTGGACATCATATATGGCAGCAAGCATTCACAATGATGGAGGTATCAGCTGGCCCTGTTAACCAGCTGGGTCAGACAGGCTGACTCCCACACAAACCATTCCCCTTAACCAGATGATACTAAATAAAGGAGACAATGTTTACCCAACACCTCATTTCAGTGAGAGAGTATGCGTGAGTGAGTGTTTATGTGTGTGAGAGAGTGTTTATGTGTGTGAGAGAGTTTGAGAGTGAGAGAATGTGTGTGTGAGAGAATGTCTGAGTGTGTTGAGAGAGTGTGTGTGTGAGTGAGAGAGTGTGTTTGAGTGTGTGAGAGTGTGTTTAAGTGTGTGTGTGTGTGAGAGAGAAAGAGAGATTATGTAAGAGTGTGAATGTGTATGTGTGTGAGAGAGGGAATGTATGGTGATGGACAGTGTGAGAGAAAGGGTATGAGAGACAGCATGAGAAAGAGTGTGTTTGTGTGTGAGACAGATGTGAAAAATAGTGTGTGTAAGTGAATGAGATTGTATGTGTGTATGTGTGCACACGCATGCTCTTGAGAGGTGTGTATGAAGTAGGATTATGGGTAATCTAAGATGGAGGACAGGAAAAAAAAATTGTGGATGTAAGAGTTGCTCCTTTTTGAGGTATTTTCAGTGTTGGAGCTGATTTCCTCAAATCTAGGAGGGGTAATTACTGTTTTATAAGGTGTTGCATTGTTTTGGAACTCTGGAGAAAAAGATCAATACAACGGCACTTTTAAAAAGGAGGAAGGGAGACAAAGGCAGTGACCACTTACTGGGAGGTGAATCAATGGAGAAAAAAACCTACACTGCTGTCTGACCCAGCAATGAACCTTCACAGCTACTGCCCCTGCTGTTTGATTTCAAGTACCTCTGGATAACTGAGTTCGTCTAAGAAAAATAAACAAACAGCAAAATTCACAGTTGATCTTGGAGAAACCTGTGTGGGGAGATCGCAGCAGGGGAGCAGTTAAGTGGCTAGTTTTTGTTTGTAAATCTACATTGGTGAGTAGAGTGTGTTCTATTTTGATTATATGTTTTTATTGAGATCTGTCTCTTAATTAAACTTTGAAAATATAAAGCATAGGTACTAAGTTAGCCTGGAGCAGTGTTTTTTAGAGCAGTAAGTCTGTGCTATTTTCTGGGTCTGTAGATTGTTAAGATGCGAAGATGGCCATTAGTAGAGTGATGTGCTCTTCCTGTTGGATGTGGGAGATTAGGGAGAGGTTTCATGTTACTGATGATTACTTATGCAGGAAGCGTGTTTGGTTGTGAATCCTATCGGATTACGTGGATCGGGTGGAGCCGCAGATAGAGGCAATGAGGGATTTACAGGAACTGGGGATGTGATGGATGGCAGTTGCAGGAAGGGAGATAAACTGAACATACAGTCAGGTAGATGGGGGACTTCCAGGAAAGGTAGAAGAGGGAGGCAGGTCACGTAGGAGTCTCTTGTCGCTATCCCCATCTCAAACAAATATGCTGTTTTGGAAAATGTAGGGGTAATGGACTCTCAGAGGAATGTAGCACTGACAGTCAGGTTTCTGGTACTAAGGCTGGCTCTAATGTAATGAGGGGTATGTCAGGTTACAAGCAGTCAATTGTGTCGAGGACTCTCTAGTCAGAGGCACAGACAGAGGTTTGCGGCCGACAGCGAGACATCAGAATGCCAGGGTCAAAGATATCTTGGAGAGGGTGCAGAATATTCTCAAAGGTGAGAGGAACCAGCAGGAGGTTGTTGTACACATTGGAACTAATCACATAGAGGAGATAATCGAGAATCTGAGAGAATACAGGAAGTTTGGCAGGAATTTAAAAAGGACTTCAAGGGTAGTCGGATCTGGATTAATCCCAAAGCCACGAGTCAGTGAGGGTAGGAATAGGAGGATAGAGCAGATGAATGCATGACTGAGGAGCTGGTGCTGGGGAAAAGGATTCACATTTTTGGATCAGTGGAATCTCTTCTGGGGTAGAATTGACTTGTATAAGAGGGATGGATTGCACCTGGATTGGAAGGGGACTAATATACTGGTGGGGAGATTTACTAGAGCTGCTCAGGAGGATTTAAACTAGGAAGGGGAGGGTGGGACCCAAGGAGATAGTGAGGAAAGAGATCAGACTGGGACTGGTATAGTTGGGGAAATGAGCAAGTCAAACAGTCAGGGCAGGCAAGAACAAAGCAGACAATGAGGCAGGACTGATAAATTAAACTGAATTTATTTCAATGCAAGAAGCCTAACAGGTAAGGCAGATGAACTCAGGGCTGGTTGGGAACATGGGACTGGAATATCATAGCAATTACAGAGACGTGGCTCAGGGATGGACAGGACTGGCAGCTTTATGTTCTAGGGTATAGATGCTATAGGAAGGATATAGGGGTGGGGGCAAGAGGCAGGGGAATGGCATTTTCGATTAAGGATAACATTACTGCTGTACTTAGGGAAGATATTCCTGGGAATGCATCCAGGGAAGTTATTTGGGTAGAATTGAGAAATGAGCTTGGGATGATCATCTTATTGGGATTGTACTAAAGACACCCCAGTAGTCAGTGGGAAATTGAGAAACAAATTTGCTAGGAGGTCTCAGTTATCTGCAAGAATAATAGAGTGGTTATGGGAGGGGATTTTAATTTTCCAAACATAGACTGGGACTGCCATAGTGTTAAGGAAAACCTTCAAAAATGAGATAATGAGAGTCCAGAGACAGTTCCTGTTAGGGTGAAGGGCAAGGCTGATAGGTACTGACAATGCTGGATGACTGGAGAGATTGAAGCTTTGGTCAAGAATAAGAAGGAAGCATATATCAGGTATAGACAGCAGAGATCAAGTGAAACCCTTTAAAAAGATAAAGGCATAAGGAGCACATTTTAAGAAGGAAATCAGGAGGGCAAGAAGGGGACATGAGATAGCTTTGGTTAAGGGGTATCCAAAGGGATCCTATGAATACATTAAGAACAAAAGGGTAACTAGGGAGAGAAATTGGCCCCTTAAAGATCAGCAAGGCCACCGATGTGTGGAACCACATGAGATGGGGGAGATACTAAATGGGTATTTTGCATCAATGTTTACTGTGAAGAAGGATATGGAAGGTATAGAATGTGGGGAAATAAATAGCAACATCTTGAAAAATGTCCATATTCCAGAGGATGAGGTGCTGAATGTCTTAAAACACAAAGGTGGGTAAATCCCCGGGACCCAATCAGGTGTACCCTAGAACTCTGTGGGAAGTGACAGAAGAGATTGCTGGGCCCCTTGCTGAGATATTTATATCATCGACAGCCACAGGTAAGGTATGAAAGACTGGAGGTTGGCTAACGTTGTGCACACTATTTAGGAAAGGTATTAAGGAAAAGCCAGGGTGCTATAGACCAGTGAGCCTGACATCGTTGACGGGCAAGTTGTTGGAGGGAATCCTGAGGGACAGGATTTACATGTATTTGGAAAGGCAAGGACTGATTAGGGATAATCAACATAGGTTTGTGCATAGGAAATCAAGTCTTGCAAACTTGATTGAGTTTTTTTAAGAAATAACAAAGAGGATTGATGAGAATAGTGGGTGTGATCTATATGGAGGCCCAGAAAAGATTTACAAGGATGTTACCAGGGTTGGGGGGTTTGAGCTATGGGGAGAGACTGAATAGGCTGGGGCTATTTTCCCTGGAGTGTCGGAGGTTGAGGGGTGACCTTATAGAGAATTATGAAATCATGAGGGGCATGGATAGGGTAAAGAAACAAGGTATTTCCCCGAGTTGGGGGGAGTCCAAAGCTAGAGGGCATAGGTTTAAGGTGAGAGAGGAAAGGTTTAAAAGGGACCTAAGGGGGCAACTTTTTCACGCAGAAGTGGTGCATGTATGGAATGAGCTGCCAGAGAAAATGGTGGAGGCTGGTACAATTACAACATTTAAAAGGCACCTGAATGGGTACATGAATAGGAAGAGTTTAGAGGGATATGGGCCAAATGCTGGCAAATGGGATTAGATTTGTATAGGCTATCCGGTTGACGTGGACAAGTTAGACCAAAGGGTCTGTTTCCATGCTGTACATCTCTATGATTGTGTGCGTGTGTGTATGTCTGTCTGTCTGTCTGTGTCTGTGTGTGTCAGAAAGGGGTGGGGTATGTGAAAAGTTGTGTGGAAGGAAGGTTTGTGATTGTGTGAGAAAGGGGTTGTGTGTGAAAGAGAAGGTACATGTGTGTGTATGAGTGAGTGTGTGTGTTTATGTGGGACAGATTAGAGACAGCAATGCGATTGAGCTCACAGATTTTGACCTGGGCAGTTTTCAAAGTGATTGGAATAAAGTCTATGTGTAACCTTGTATGGTAGAATGTTGCTTCAAATAAAATCCTGTGAGGGACGTGGGTTGTCGAGAAATTTGTTGAGATAAAGAAAATTGGTTCTTTTCCCCTCGGTTTGAACAAAAGATGTTTGCCGGAGTTGTCTTGGGGAGGGGATGTGGTGTGAACCTGCCAATATAGTTAAATGTCAAAGTGCGTGGGCTGTCAGAGAAATGAAAAATTCTGATGTGTCTGGAAGCTAGCCACAACCTGCACAACTCAAATTATATCACACTCGAAATGTTAATTCTCTCCAGCATCGCAACCAGACCTGCTGAGTTTCTCCACAATTCTCCGTGCTGCTTTCAGATTTCCGGCAACCACAGTATTTTGCCTCCATTTAACTTTGTTTGTGTTTATTCCCACACCAGAAACCCCGTGGGACAGGCATTCCTTCAATTAACATATTCTAATACTGACTTCAGCTTCCAGCCCAGATTCTGGCTTTAATGGCCAATGGAGTTCCCAAGCTGACTGAAATTCACCAGATCCAAAACAGAGACAGAGGACAGGGGAGATTAATCAGAATGTGAAATTTACAAACTTTAGATCCTGTGATTTGAATGCAGCCCGAGGCGAAAGACGACCGGGCACAGAATGCAATCTGAGAAAGTGCTTCCACTGCTTTCGAGCTGATTTCCCAGACCTGATGGGGAAGGAGTCGGGGTGCAGGGGTGCAGGGTACCGGGTACCATTCTAGCCTCAGAGCAGCACAGTACCAGCTGATACAAATATACAAACAAGGAACAAAAGGAGGCCACTTGGCCCTTCAAGCCTGCTGCACCATTTAAGATTACAGCTGGGTTGATTTTAACCTCATGTCTACATTCCTGCATATCCCCCGAGAATCTTTCATCCCTTTGGTAACTGAGAATCTATCCACTTCTGCATTAAAAGACACTGTATCCACTGCCTTTTGAGGAAGTGAACTCCAAAATTCCAACCCCCAGATGAATAAAAATGCTTCCTCATCTGTTTTAAATTGGTGTCTTTCAGTTTTAAACCATGACACTTGTTCTAAATTCTCCCACAAAAGGAAACATCCTTTCCACATCAACTTGGTCAAGTCCCCTCAGGGTTTTATAGATTTCATTTAAGTCATCTCTGATTCTCTAAACTTCAGAAGATACAGGCCCAACCTCTCTGGCCATGAGGCAATCTGTTCATTCCAGATATTAGTCTGGTAAACCTTCTCTGAACTGCTTCCAATGCATTAATATCCTTCAATAAGTACAGTGACCAATACTGTACACAGTACTCTGGATGCAGGCCCAATGCCCTATATAACTGAATCATAAACTCTTTATTCTTGCATTCAATTCCCCTTGCAATAAAACATAACACTCTGTAGGCTCCTTATGTCCCCTTCACAACTCACATTCGTACATTGAATATAGAATCCCTACAATGCAGCAGGAGGTCATTCAGCCCATTGCGTCTACATCAACCCTCCGAAGAACATCTCACCCAGACCCACTGTCCCAGCTTATCCCTGTAATCCTGCATTTCCCCTATCCTGCACATCCCTGGACACCACGGGGCAAATTAGCATGGCCAATCCACCTAACTGGCACGTCTTTGGACTGTGGGAAGAAACCGGAGCACACAGATGAAACCCACGCAGACACAGGGAGAACATGCAAACTCCACACAGACAGTCACCTGAGGCTGCAATTGAACCCAGGTCCCTGATACTGTGAGGCTGTAGTGCCAGCCACTGTGCCACCCCTGTGTACATTGTGTCAAGAACAAACCATACCATCAGTCCCTTCTTCCAAATCAGTTATATAAATTGTGAAGAGCTGAGGGCCTACCACTGATGCCTGTGACACACCACTCATAAACACCCTGCCAGCCTGAAAAATATCCATGTATTCCTATCAATATCCATGCCAATATCTTACACCTACAACTTGAGCTTTTATTTTCTGCAATAATCTTGTTGCAGCACCTTGTCAAATGCTTTCTCAAAATCTAAGCACAGGTTATCTACTGGTTCCCCTGTATCTACAGCACAAGGTACTTCTTCAAAGGACCTCCATAACCATGGCTTCCTTTTGACAAACCCATGTTAGCTCTGTCTGATTACCTTCAACTTGTCCTGTTATCATGCCTTTGATAATAGCTTCTAACATTTTCCCTGTGACAGAGGTTAAGCTAACTGGCCTGTAGTTTCCTGCTTTTGCCTCCCTGAATAAATGAGCTGTTTTCCAATCTAAAGGAACCTTCCCCAAATTGAATGAGTTTTAGAAAATTAAAACCAGTGCATCAACAATCTCTCTAGCTACTTCTTTTAAGACCGTAGGGTGAAAACCATCAGAATGTGGGGACTTGTCAACTCACAATTGCAACAATTTACTCAGTACCACTTCCCTGATAATTGTAATTTTCTTGAGCTCCTCTCTCCCTCTCAATTTCTGGTTCACAGCCATTTCCAGGATGCTACTTGTATCCTCACCAGTGAAAACCAATTCAAAATATCTGTTCAATTCATCTACCATTTCTTTGTCCTCCTTTACAAATTCTCCAGACTCATTTTCTACAGGACCAGCATCTTCTTTATTAACTCTTTACTTTCATAAATATCTGAAAAAACTTGGTTTATATTTTTGGCCAACTTTCTCTCACATTCCTTTTAGTCATCTTTTATTAATTCCTTGCTGTTGCTGCTTCTCGATTTGGGGCCTAGCTCCTCACACCAGCTATGTACAACCTCTTTTCCAGTTTTATCAGTGTCATTGGTGCCAAAATGGACCACAACAGCTGGATTGTTCCCCTCCCATTGCAAGTTCCTCTCAGCCCTGAGCAGCTCAATCTTGGATCTCAGGTGAGGCATAAGGAGTGACCGAATTCACATTACAAACCTGGAGTGGGTGCAGAGGAGAGGATGTTGCTTGGGATAGAGCATCTCAGGATTAAGAGAGGCTGAATAAGCTCGGGTTGTTTTTCTGGAGCGGAGAAGGTTGAGGGGGACCTGATTGGGCTTTATTAGATTATGAGGGGCATGGACAGGTTGGATAGAACGCAGCAGTTCCCCTTAGTCAAAAGGTCCAGAACAAGGGGGAATGTCAAAGGCAAGAGGTTTACAGAGGATTTAAAGAAAAGCTTTTTCACCCATAGGGTGGTGGGGGTCTGGAATGGGAGAATAACTTCATAACCTTAAAAAAAATCCTGGGATAACCACTTGAAGGGTCATAACATTCAAGGCCAAGGGCCTAGTGCGGGAAAGTAGGACTAGTGTAGGTGGTAGTATATTTTTGGCAATACAGACTCGATAGCCTAAAGGGTCTGCTCTATACTGTATGATTGTATGAAACCTATCTGACTGGACTGAATTAAGTCTTGTTGTCACACTCTCTCACCTACACTGGGTTTGACACTTCTGGGGATTACTACTAGTAGCCACCTCCAATTACCTTTTTCTCTTCTACCTATCTATTCCTTTCTCTCTGATGACTAAACCCTCCCCTAACTAATATGACCCCCACTAACTGGTGCAGTGCATAGAAACATATGATATTGGATAAGGAGGAAGTCATACGACACTTTGAGCCTGCTCCACCATTCAAAATTATCATGGCTTCTCCCTGTTCCCGCTTTCTCCCCATATCCTTCAATTCCTTATCTCCTTCTTGAAAACATTCAATGTTTTGGCCTCAACCACTTTCTGTGGCAGAGAATTCCATAGGGTTGCCACTCTCTGGGTGAAGACATTTCTCCTCATCTCAGTCCAAAAGGGCCTAGCCCATATCCTTAGTCTATGACCGTTGGTTCTGTGTACCCTGGTCATTAGGAACATCCTTTCTGCACCTAACCTGTCTAATCCTGTTAAAATTTTACAGGTTTCCTTAGATACCTCCTCATTCTTTCCATAGCCAGAACACTCTTCCTCAGATAAGGAGGCCAAAATTGCACACAATATTCCAGGTGTGATCTCACACAGGCCCTGTGTAAATGGAGCAAAACACCCCTGCTCCTGTACTCGAAATCTCTCACAATGAAAGCCAACATACCATTTGCCTTCTTTACCGCCTGCTGCACCTGCATGCTTACCTTCAGCGACTGGTGTACAAGGACACCCAGACCTGGTTGCACCTCCCCCTTACCTGGTCTATCATCATTCAAATAATAATCTGCCCTCTTGCTTTTACAACCAAAGTGGATACCGTCACATTTATCCACATCATACCGCATCTGCCATGTATTAGCCCGCTTACTCAACTTGTTCAAATCACACTGAAGCACCTGTGTATCCTCCTCACAGTTCACCCTCCCACCCAGCTTTGTGTTGGAAATATTACATTTAGTTCCCTCATCCAAATCATTAATATATACTGTGATTCGTTGGGGTCCAAGCACTGATCTCTGTGGTACCCCACTAGTCACCGCCTGCCACTTGGAAAAAGACCCAGTTATTCAAACTCTCTGTTTCCTGACTATCAACCAGTTCTCCATCCATGTCAGTACACCATCCCCAATCCCATGTGCTTTACTTCCACATGGTAATGTCTCATGTGGGACCTTAGTGAAAGTCTTCTGAATCTCCAAGTTACTACCTCCCCAGGCTTTCCCTTGTCAACTCTATTAGTTACATCGACAAAAATTCCAGCAATTTGTCAAGCATGATTCCCCATCGTAAATCCATGAGCTATATTGTAACTATCTTCAAAATGCTCTGCTATTACATCTTTTATAATGGACTCTAGCAGGTTTACACCCAAACTATATCCACTAACTAGTACAGGAATCTCTAACTAGTAAAACATCCACTACCAAGCACAATTCCCTCAAGCCAGTACAATGGTTAACTTGGTTAATAAATCTGGATTTTTATAAAAAGCTAGTCTAATGGTGCGCATTGTTAGTTGTTATATAAACTCATCTTGATCACTGGCATTCTTTAGGGAAAGATATCTACTGATCTCACCTGGTCTGGCCTACACGTGGCACCAGACCCACAGCAATGTGATTGACTCTTAAGTGCCCTCTGAAATGGCCCTAGAAAGGCACTTAGTTGTATCAAATCTCGAAGAAGTCTACAGAAAGGAATGAGACTGGAAATTACTCGGCATCTACCAAGACATCAGTTTAATTATGGCAAAACAAATCTGTCAACCCTCCAAAATCCTCCTATGCCAAAATTGCAAAAGCCTGATATTGTTATACTCATGCAATCATACCTTACAGACAATGTCCCAGACATCACCATCACCATCCCTGGATATGTCCTGTCCCACCAGCAGGACAGACCCTGCACAGATGGCGGCAAAGTGCTATTCAGTCGGGAGTGAGTTGCCCTGGGAGTCCTCAACATTGACTGGGAACCCCTTGAAGTTTCATGACTTCAGGTTAAACATGCGCAAGGAAACCTGCTGCTGATTACCACATACCGTCCTCCCTCAGCTGATGAACTAGTACTGCTCCGTGTTGAACGACACTTAGAGGAAGCACTGAGAGTGGCAAGGATGCCATATGTGCTCTGGCTGGGGGATTTCAATGTCCACCATCAAGAGTGGCTCAGCAGCAGTACTACTGATCGAGCTGGTCAGGTCCTAAAGGATATACCAGCTAGACTGGGTCTGCAGTAGATGGTGAGGGAACCAACAAGAGGGAAAAACATACTTGACCTCATCTTACCAATCTGTCAGCTACAGATGCATCTCTCCATGACAGTAACAGTAAGACAGACCACCACATAGTCCTTATGGAGACAAAGTCCCGCCTTCACATTGAGAATATCCTCCATCGTGTTGTGTGGCACTGTCGCTGTGCTAAATGGGGCAGATTTCAAACAGTTCTAGCAACTCAAGATTGGGTGTCCATGAGGCGCTGTGGGCCATCAACAGCAGCAGAATTGTACTCCAGCACAATCTGTAACCTCATGGCCCAGCATATCCCCCACTCAACCACTACCATCGAGTCAGGGGATCAACCCTGGTTCAATGGAGAGCGCAAGAGGTCATGGCAGGAGCAGCACCAGGCATACCTGAAGATGAGCATTCAACCTGGTGAAGCCACCAAACAGGACTACTTGCACGCCAAACAGCATAACCAGCAAATGATAGACAAAGCTAAGTGATCTCACAACCAACTGATCAGATCTAAGCTCTGCAGTCCTGCCACATCCAGTCGCGAATGGTGGTGGACAATTAAACAATTCACTGGAGGAGGGTATTGACAATATTCCCATTGTCAATAATGGAACAGCCCAGTACATCAGTGCAAAGATAAGGCTGCAACATTCATAGCAATCTTCAGTCAGATGTGCCAAGCGGATGACCCATCTTGGCCTCCTTCAGAGGTACTCAGCATTACAGATCATAGTCTTCAACTAATTACATTCACTGCACATGATATCAAGATGCAGTTGGAGACATTGAATACTGCAAAGGCTGTGGGCCCTGACAATGTTCTGGCAATAATACTGAAGATTTGTGGTCCAGAACTTGCCACACACCTAGCCAAACTGTTCCAATATAATTACACACTGGCATGTACCCAACACTGTGTAAATTTGCCCAGGTTATGTCCTGTACATAAAAAGCAGGACAAATCCAACCTGGCTAATTACTACCCCATCAGTCTACCTGCTTTGGGTAGACCACAATGCCACTGGGGAAGGAATTCCAGGATTTTGACCCAGTGACATGGAAGGAATGGCGATATATTTCCAAGTCAGGATGATGAGTGGCTCGGAGGGGAAAGTGTAAGTAATGGTGTTCCCATGTATCTGCTGCTCTTGCCCTTCGAGATGGAAGTGTGTTTGGAAGGTGCTGCCTGAGGATCTTTGGTGAATTTCTGCAGTGCATCTTGTAGGTGGTACACACTGCTGCTACTGAGCGTCGGTGGTGGAGGAAGTGGATGTAGTGCCAATCAAGTGGGCTGCTTTGTCCTGGATGGTGTCAAGCTTCTCGAGTGTTGTTGGGGCTGCACTCACCCAGGCAAGTGGGGAGTATTCCATCACACTCCTGACTTGTGCCTTGTAGATAGTGGGACAGGCTTTGGGAAATCAGGAAGTGAGTTACTCGCTTCAGTATTCCTAGCCTCTGACCTGTACTTGTAGCCACTATATTTATATAGCTGTTATTTATGGAGCTGTTATCAGGCAAGTCCACATCTGACATTTGGGAATTGTTTAAAGACTTACTGATCAGAGTTCAAGACCGACACATTCCAGTAATGAGGAAGGACAAGGATGGCACCTTGGATAATGAGGGTGGTTATGAGTTAAATCAAAAAGAAAAAAGTATATGTGAGGTTTAGGAAGCTAGAATCAGACAGAGCCTGTGAGGAATATAATGAAAGCAGAAAAGTATTCAAGCAGGGAATTAGAAGAGCAAGAAGGGGCCATGAAATAACCATAGCAAGTCGGGTTAAAGAGAATCCTACTGTATTCTATACATATATTAAAAACAAGAGGGTAACTAGGGAGAAAGTAGGATCACTTAAGGATAAAGGAGGGAACTTGTGCTTGGAGACAGAGGACGTGGATGAGATCCTAAATGTGTACTTTGCATCGGTATTCACCCAGGAGAAGGACATGGAGGATAGTGAGATTAGTATGGAGCATGCTAATATGCTAGGGCATTTTGAGATCAAGAAAGAATTGGTGTTAGGTCTCTTGAAGAGCATTTAAGGTGGATAACTCCACAGGGACGATGATATCTATCCCAGGTTACTGAGGGAGGCAAGATTTGGGATTGCTGAGGCCTTGACCAAGATCTTTATATCCTCAATAGCTACTGGACAGGTCCCGGAGAACTGGCGAGTAGCTAATGTTGTTCCTTTGTTCAAGAAGGGAAATAGGGATAATCTACGAAACTACAGACTGGTGAGTCTTATATTGGTGGTTGGGAAGCTACTGGAGAGAATTCTTAGGGATTGGATTTATGCTCATTTGGAAAAGCATGGCCTAATTAGGGCCAGTCAGCGTGGCTTTGTGCAGGGCAGGGCATGTCTTACTAACTTGATTGAGTTTTTCAAGAATGTGACAAAGATGATTGATCAGGGTAGAACAGTGGATGCTGTCTACATGGATTTTAGTAAGGCTTTCGACAAGGTCCCTCATGGTAGGCTCATCCAGAAAATTAAGATGCATGGGATTCAGTGATTTAGCCGCTTAGATTCAGAATTGGTTTGCGCACAAAAGGCAGAGGGTAGTGGTGGAAGGGTGTTTTTTTGGCTGGAGGTCTGTGACTAGTGGTGTTCCACAAGGATCCATACTGGGACCTTTGTTTGTGATATATGTAAATGGCTTGGATGAAAATGTAGATGAGTAGGTTAATAAGTTTGTAGATGACACAAAGATTGGGTGGAGTTTGGATAATGAAGAAGGTTGTCAAAGGATATGTGGAATATAGATCAGTTGCAGGTATGGGTGGAGAAGTGGCAGATGGAGTTTAATCCAGGTAAGTGTGAGGTGCTGCACAGGAGATCAAATGTTAAGGAAAAGTATACAGTTAATGGCAGGATTCTGAACAGTATTAATGTACAGAGGGATCTTGGGGTTCAAGTCCATAGTTCCCTAAAAGTAGCCACGCAAGTAGATCAGTCGGTAAAGAAGGTGTATGGCATACTTACCTTTATTGGTTGGCGAATTGAATACAAGAGTCAGGATGTCATATTGCAGCTTTATAACAATTTGCTTAGGCCACACTTAGAGTATCGCATTCTATTCTGGTCGCCACATTGCAGGAAGGATGTGGAGGCGTTGGACAGGTTGCAGAAGAGGTTTACCTGCCTGGATTAGAAGGTCTGAGCTATAAGGTGAGACTAGAAAAACTCTGGTTGTTTTCTCTGAAGTGGCAGAGGCTGTGGGGAGACATGATAGAAATGAGATGCATGGATAGGGTTGATGGTGAGAATCTTTTTCCCAGAGTTGTAATGTCTAATATTAAGGGGCATGCATTTGAGGTGAAAGGGGTAAAGTTCAAAGGAGAAATCAGGGGCAAGTTTTTTTACACAGCGTGTGCTAGGTGCCTGGAATGCCCTGCCAGGGGTGTGATGGAGGCAGATACAATAGGGGCGTTTAAGGGTCTTTTAGATAAACCCATAAATATACAAGGAATGGAGGGATGTGAGCTAAGGGCAGGCAGAAGGGATTAGTTTAATTTGGCATCATGTTTGGCACAACATCGTGGGCCAAAGGGCTCGTTCCTGTGCTGCACTGTTCTATGTTCTATGCGGAGAGGCGAGTTCAGTTTGTGGTAATTGTTAACCCCCAGAATGTTAATAGTGGAGGAATCAGTTACGGTAATATCATTGAATGTCAGCTTTGGGATGCTTTAAGATTTTGAAATGTACAACAGCAATGAAAATCTTAGTTTCTTAAACTTTAAAATTCTGTCACTAGAAATTTGAACCTGGTGCTGCTGAAGTTGAAACCAGCATTCTCACTGTACTCCATATATTCACTCTGGAGGTTTCTAGGCATTTTCCATGCAAAGTCTGACTTTCAAAACTAATCACCTACAGATCACAGTAAACGAGGCAGCTACAAGTTTCTGTACCTTTTAATAATTCCAATTATGGGGTACAAAGCCTTGTATCCAAATTTGCTGATGCCAGAAAGATGGGCAGTACTGTCAGAGGTGGAGATGGAATTGTAACATCACAAAGTGGTATTGAAAGATTAAGCAAATGGTCAAAACCATGGCAAATATTTGCAAAGGTGAAGTCATCCATCCAAGACCTTAAAAGGCTAGGACATTCCAAAATAAAAAGTTAAAGTTCAAAGAGACTCCGAGCAGGGTGTGAGATAGGGGTGCAGTGTCCAGGTACACAATTTGTTAAAATGTCAAGACCAGCAAATAATCAGAAGGACCTTTTGGAATGCCGGCATTTACATTAGGAATACAAGGTAGGTAGAAGTCATTCTTCAGCAATAAGCCCTAGTTAGATCACACCTTAAGCACTATGAATCGTTCTAGACATCACACATAGAAAGGATATATTGGAAGGTCTGCACGGCAGATGTACTGGTTTAGAATGAAATCTGGTCTTCAAGGATTAAGCTATGGGGGAGATGATACAAGATTATATTCCTTGTAAATTAGAAAGTGATCGGGTGATTTGTTCAAAGCTTGAACATTCAAGATCACTGATAGGTAGAGAGAAACATTTGTGCTGTTTGTGGAGCCTAGGAACATAGGAGCAGGAGTAGGCCATTCAGTTCCTCAAACCCGCTGCACCATTCAATTAGATCCTGAATGATCTACCTCAGGTGTCTTCCCCATAGTATTTCCATGTCCCTGATGTCATTAGTCTCCAGAAGTCTATTTATTTCTGCCTTCAAACTTACTCAATGATTGAGCTGCCACAGCTCTGAAACTCAGAGTGAAGAAATATTCCCGACTCATTCCAGTCTTAAATAGCCAACCTTATCTTGAGATTATTTCTCCTGGTTCCAGAGTCACCAGCCACGGGAAACATCCCATCTATATCCACTGTGTAATTTCCTTGAGAATTTTATCAGTTTCAATGAGGTCACCCTTCATTCGTTGACATTCTAAAGAATACAGACCCAGTTTCCTCAACCTCTCCCTCATAAGAAAATCCTATTATCCCAGAGGTAATCTAGTGAACCTTCACTGAACCACAGTGCAAACATATCCTTCTTTGTAAGGGGATCAAAGCTGTACATAGTATTCCAGATGAGATCTCACCAAATCTCTATATAACTACAGCAAGCCATGTTTTGGCTAAATTCCCTTGTGATGAAGGCTAACATACCATTTACCTTCCTAATTGCTTGCTACACTAGCTTTTAGTAACGCATGAACAAGGAACACTTCCAAAATGCTCACTATTTAAGAAATATTCTGTCTTCCTGTTTTTTTCTACAAAAGTGGATAACATCACACTTATTCATTTCCATGCTCGAGCCAAATTCTCTTCACATACACCCAACTCCTCTTGAAACCTTCTTATATCATCCTCACAGGTTACACTTCCACAAAGTTTAGTGTCCTCAGCAAACTTAGGAAACTTACAATAGTTCCCAACATTTAAATCATTGATACAAATTGTAAACAATTTTGAATCTCATACTAAGCCTAGTGGTACCCCATTAGTAACAGCATGTCACCATGCGAGTGACTGAGTGACCTGTTTATTCCTACCTTTTCTCCCTGGCTATTGACCAATTCTCAATGTATGTTAGTATATTACACCCAATCCCATCTGCTCTAAACAGAAAACAACAAATGCTGGAGATTACAGCAGGTTAGACAGCATCCATGGAGAGAGAGCATGCTTACTGTCTCTCCATGGATGCTCTCTGACCTGCTGTGATCTCCAACATTTGTTGTTCTCAGTGCAGATTCCAGCATCTTCAGTAATTTGCTGCCCCATCTGCTTTAATTTTACTTACTTACCTCATCTACTTCCGCTAGTTCACCTCTATCAATGCTAGAAGGAGCAAACAAAACTCCAGCAGGTTTGTCAAACACGATTTCTTTTTCATAACTCTTGTTGACCCGACCTCATGCAGTCATACAGCATGGAAACAGATCCTTCAGTCCATACTGACCATTATCCTAAACTAACCTGCCTGCACTTGGCCCATAACCATCCAAACATTTCTTATTCACGTACCTCTCCAAATGTCTTTTAAATGTTTGATTCTCTTGTCATTATCAAATTGCTTTCTCTTAGAAACACCAAACAGATGCATGTCCAAGGAAGTGGCCCCACTCTGACTATTTTTTATTTCGTTCATTTGGAAGTGCAGCTGAAGTGGTTTTGAAGTTGGATGATCTCTAGTTGCACACAACAACCATCGCAGTTTCTCCCAAGGAACCACAGATTAGAGAATCAAGACCAAACGGGCCAGTGAAGTTGTTAAAACAATAATTCCATAGTACATTTGGAATGTCACCAGGGTTACAAGAGAGGAGCATCATACATTGCAATTTAACAGCATACAACTGGAATGCATTATACATTTACCAAAAGATTTCAGATACTTATCTATTTTAGAACAGTTGAAGAAAATACAAATGCCTAAGTAAACACCAACAAATCACAGGAGGATGAACAATGTAAAACCACCTCCTTAAACATTCATCTGCTTAACACTTCCCAGAGAAAGCAATTTAGTAATAACAAAAGAATCAAACTGACTGTAAATTGCAATATTCCAAAAGAAGAGGCATTTATGATAAGCAAGATGGTGTGGCCCACCAGGCTAAGTGGGGTCAACACAATAAATCTACACAAATGGACAATTTTTAATACTTTAACTGTACAGGACTCTGGTCAAAGCACACCCAAGATATGGTCCAACTCTTCCCATACATTCAAACCCTAGAAACTGCATCCAGAGAAGGACCGACAGGATTGAATCAGACCAGAAAATTTAGCTCTGAGGAAATAATGGAGAAACTAGAGCTTTTTGGGCCAGACTAAAATGTTAACTCCCCTTTCACTGAAACTGTCCAAATGTTGACTGTTTTCAGCATCTTGCGTTTAATTCATGTAAAGAAATTGTGGCACTGTCAACAGTGCCTTAAAATGAGCAAGGAGGATAACTTACTTGAAAAGAGATAACAGAAAGAAATGAAATTACCTGATGTTACCTTTCTTTTCTAAATATGCATTATCACACCCACTACCCAGATTCTAACATTTTCCCAATGACTGATGGGTCAAACTAACAGGACTGTGGTCCCACAATTAAAGCCAGATATTTCAGGAATGAAATTAGGAAATACTTTAACACAGAGGGTGGAATCTTACCCGAGGTAGCTGGAGAGCCACTGGAGACCTCTTTTCGGGAGAGTTGACTGAGCTACAAACCAATCAATCAGGCAGTGCTGGGACACCTATGGGTCATGCTCTAGAATTAAGACCCCAGGGCAGAATTCTTCTAATCAGAGGCCAGAGTCTCCTGGGCTCAAAGGCTGTGGGATGGGGGTCCTGGCTGTTGTGGATGGAGGACAAAGGGAAGAGATTCGTGGGACTGGGGGCAGATGGTTGTCAGGCTGGGGGTTGCGGACAGATGGTGGTAGGGGAGTCAGAAACACATGCAGGAGATGGTGGCTGGCATCTCCTCGCCTGATGGGGTGATAGTGGTGAAGTGGTAATGTCACTGCATTAAGAATCCGGTACCCCATGAAAACGACCTGGAGACACGGGTTCAAATCCCACCATGGCAGATGGTGAAATTCAAATTCAATAAAAATCTGGGTTGGGGCAGTACGGTGGCTCAGTGGTTAGCACTGCTGTTTCACAGCATCAGGGACCCGGGTTCAATTCCAGCCTCAGGTGACTGTATATGTGGAGTTTGTGCATTCTCCCCGTGTCTGCATGGGTTTCCTCCCACAGTCCAAAGATGTGCAGGTTAGGTGGGATTGGCCAAGCTAAATTGCCCGTAGTGTCCAGGGATTTGCAGGCTAGGTGGGTTAGACATGGGAAATGCAGGGTTACAGAGATAAGGTGGTGGGGGTGAGGGATGGGTCTGGGTAGGATGCTCTCCGGAGGGTCTGTGTGGACTGGATGGGTTTAATGGCCTACTTCCACACTGTACGGATTACATAAAAAAGCTGGAATAATTATGACTACTATAAAATGTCATGAAAAAAAATCATCCATTTCGCTAATAGTCTTTAGGGGAGTGCATGTGGCGTCCTTATCTGGTCTGGCCTCCATGTGACTCTAGGCCCACGGAAATATGGCTGACTCTAACCACCCTCTGGGATAAAGGCAATAAATGCTGGCCCAGCCAGCAATGGCCACATCCAATGAACACAGGAAAAGGAAGAACCTCGATCAGGCACTGATGGGCTTTGATTAAGGGGCATCCTCTTCCCAACTCTCCCGAGGTGACAAGGACCCTGCACAGATTGACCTGTCCCACAGTCTGCACAGCAACAGCAATACTTGCAGCTGGTTGTATCCCAGGGCTAGAGGGTGGACACCTTTAATTGGCCACTTACAGGCAGTGGCTAGGGCAGGTGACCACAGCTCTTGCTGGCCCAGAACTTAACAGTGGTGGAGGGTGGGGTTTAGATAGGTCACTATCCCACTTCCATCCATGTGAGGAGAACACTCCACTAACTCCGTGTTAGAAGTTTGGAACTCCCCTCCACAACCAGAGTTGAGGGTTGTATGTGATTTTCTGTCCAATCGCAGTGCAGATTAGAGGTGCTGGAAAATATTCTCGGAGCAGAATTTGCATTTTTAGTTTCATGGTAACTGGAACAAACAGAAAACATTTTCTAAAGACAAACCATCATCCTTTGCCTTCCCACACACTCAATGTCCTCTCTTACCAGGAACATGCCAGGAGTTATGTTATGCCGTTTGACCAGTAACGCTGGGCTTTGTCCTGTGTACTCGTGGGCCGTGCTGATGTTGTACTTTATTAACCGGAACGAATCTTTTTGACACTGATTGGAAACAGGAAATACCATTAGCTTCACTCTACATCTGCACAGTTACCTGCATGAGTTAGATAACTGGACATCCTGGCCTGATAATGTTCTCAACAGCAATGTGCATTTGCGTAGCACCTTTCCAAACAGCTACAGGAAATGGGGCACCAAAGCTTCGGAAACGTGATTGGTTAAAGAGATACGCTTTGAGAATGTCCCTAAAGACAGAGAAGGAAACAGGAGGGAGGAGTCTCCAAAGATGCCGGCCTGGCCAAGCAACCGATGGTAAAGTGAGGGGAGCAGGGTTGCAGGTTACATGAGCCGTGACACATCACCCAGTTACACAGAGCTCGTGGAGTTCAAATCCCACCCACACTGTGTGGAAATGTTGGTGATCTGTTTGACAGCAAAGGGGGCTGACCATAAACTACCTGGTCCAGCCCACAGGTGACTCCAAACACACACAACCTAATTGACACTTCATTAGAAACAGCATCAGCTGTGTCCTCCGATCAGACATAAAGATAAAGAATGGAGAGTGTTTAACCAGCTGGAAAAGATGCGGAGTTATGGCAGCTCCACAAATGCCAGGAGAAGATTTGGAATAGAAACTGGAATCAACAGAGATCTGTGAGGGAGGGGGAGAGAAGGACAAGGAGTGAGGGAGGGGAAGAGAGTGGAGGAAAGAACGGGCTGAGTGGGAATGCAGTTAGGAGTTGATGGGCAGGGCTGAGGAGGGGATGGAGCGATTGGGAAGGAAAGGGTCAGGGTGAGGAAGAGTGAGGAGAGCAGGAGGGGTCAGGAGAGTGAGGGAGGGGAGTGGGTGCGCAGGAGGAGAAAGGAAGAGTTGGGGGGAAGACGTGAGACGGATCGGCGCGAGGTGGGGTGGGAGGAAGGGAATGAGGGGGAGCGGTGTGGGGGTGTGAAAAGGGTTGAGGGTTGAGGGTTGAGGGGTGAAGGGGAGAGGTGCGAGGGGGTGAGTAGTGAGGGGGGCAAGGTGGAAGCGTGTGAGGGCGAGGGAAGGGGGTGAGGGGAAGGGACGTGAGGGGAAGGGAAGGGAAGGGGGATGAAGGGGAGGGGAGGGACTGGAGCAAGGGCAAGC
This sequence comes from Rhincodon typus, assembly GCF_021869965.1. Classification (NCBI taxonomy): domain Eukaryota; kingdom Metazoa; phylum Chordata; class Chondrichthyes; order Orectolobiformes; family Rhincodontidae; genus Rhincodon; species Rhincodon typus. The sequence goes on along the minus strand of NC_063353.1, from coordinate 2,995,820 downwards.
AGTGTGAAGTGGGGGGAAGGGAAGGGGGTGAGGGGGAGGGGTGTAAGCGGGTGAGGGATGAGGGAAGGCATGAGGGGCATTGTCTGCATCTTTCGGCTGTGATGAGGGTGAACACAGAGCTGGCAAAGAATTGGAGTCCGCTTGCTATGCTGTTGGTTTACCAGACCAGGCCATCCCTGAGCCCCATTTCTGGAGGAGGAATATATCTTTTGCAGAGGGGTGTGTGGGGGTGGTATTGGTAAGATTCACAGCCTACAACAGCAGGGAACTAATCCACCATCTTTAAAACTCGTGGTAAGCCTGTTGGTGGAGTCTGACTGTGCTGTACCTCTCAAACTACCATCCCCATATCCCTTGACATCATTATGATTACAAATCAATAAGTTTCTGTCTCAAACTTACTCAGTGATTGAACCTTCACAACCTCTTGATTCCAAAGATTCAGTCCCCTCTAAGGGAAGAAATTCCTCCACATTTCAGTCTTAAACACTTTCCCCCACCTTATTCTGAAACTGTGAGCTGTGTTTCTAGATATCCAGCCCCCGGTGGGGGTGTAGATTGTGGGGGAAAGAATCCTTCCTGTATGTCTCAATGAGATCATCGCTTACTTTAAACTGTAGAGAATACCAAAACATGATGTTGGACACGGTCACTGTGTAAAAAGGGAAAGCCAGCTTTCATTCATATAATTTCACAGGGCAGCTTCCTGCTGAAGTATGGGTGCACAATGTCAGTAGATTCGTGAAAAGAGTGGTCAGTCTTTGACTGACTAAAATAATGGGGTTTGGGCTGAAAGGTGGGATTTCTGTGAAGGGAGAACAAAGACAGCGGTCCCTCCCAGAACGTTTTTCATTCCCCAATCCCCTTTCTCCAAGCCTTCCTTATCCCCAGTCCAGTTTCCCCCCAAAACCCCCCTCACTTCTCCACATTTCTCCCTCCTCTCCCCTTCCCATCACCCCTGCTACTTTCCCACCCCTCCTCTACTCCCCTGCCCCTTCCATCCCTCATCTCTTTCACTGACACCTCACCTGCCCCTTTCTTCTGAACCATCTCACTGTAACCTCCCTCCCTGCCCTAATGTCTGATTCCTGTTCTCCCTGACCTTTAGCCTTTCTTTCAACCAATCCCATTCTGTTTGATAACTCATGAGTAAACAATTATGGGACCAAGTCAAGGAATTTGAAATGCATTGCATTAAAAACAGGAGCTCCTTTACTGAAATGATTAACTCATTAACTACTGGGACGGCTTCATGTTGTTGTGTGATCCTTCTTTGTGTTGACTGGTTACCATCTAAAGAGAATGGAGGGGGGAAGGATCACTCTGGAATGCTGAAGGCTCTTCTTACAAAACAAACAAAAGTAGTTATCTTCCTTAGAGATAGCAAGAACTGCAGATGCTGGAGTCAGAGACAACACAGTTTGGAACTGGAGGAACACAGCATATCACCCCCACCAAACTCCACATCCAACATATCATTCTCTGCCACTTCCGCCACCTACATATCCGGCCCCATAACCAAAGAGATATTTCCCTCCCCACTCCTATCTGCCTTTCATAGGGACCACTCTCTCTGCGACTCCCTCATCTGCTCCACACTCCCCACTAGCCCCACCACCCCTGGCACCTTTCCCTACAACCGCAGGAAGTGCTACACCTGCCCCTACACCACCCCCCTCACTTCCATTCAAGGTACAAAACAAACCTTCCACATTAGACAGGGTTCACCTGTACATCCATCAACTTGCTCAACTGTATCCGCTGCTCCCGATGTGGCCTCCTGTACATCAGTGAGTCCAAGCGTAGACTCGGAGACCGTTTTGTAGAACATCTGTGCTCTGTATGCAACAAAAGACAACGCCTTCCGATCACGAATCATTTTCAACTCCCCCTCCCACTCCCTGGGTGACATGTCCATGACACCACTGCAAACTGGAGGAGCAACACCTCATATTCCGCCTTGGGAGCCTACAGCCCGATGGCCTGAACATGGAATTCACCGGTTTTAAAAGCTCCCCACCCCCTGGCCTCATCCCATGACCAACCCTCCCTCTCATTCCCGCCTCCTTGACCTGACACAACCTGTCCATCTTCTCTCCCGCCTATCCGCCCCACCTACCTCACTGACCAATCCCCACCACTCTCTACCTGCACTCACCTATCACCATCCCATCTACCTTCCCCAGCACACCCCCTCCTCCCTCTATTTATTTCCCAGCTCCCGTCCCCCTTCCCATTTCTGAAGAAGGGTCCCAACCCGAAACATCAACTTTCCTGCTCCCCTGATGCTGCCTGGCCTGCTATGTTCCTCCAGCTCCACACTGTGTTGTCTCTGGTTATCTTCCTTCTCCATTTCAATATATTTGACCTTCCCAAGGCCAGAGGTGAGAGAAGATGATTGACTGACTTGCAAAAATAAAATCATAACCACATTCATGGGAGGCCAACAAGATCATTATTGTGGTTCCAGAAGGAAATTTAAGGGACTGTTAGATGAATTAATTAGGCAGAAAGGAATAGAAAGTTTATCGTTAAGACTGGGGGAAACCTCATGTGAAACAGAAACTCTAATTTAGATTGGTTGGGATTTTTCTGGGCTCTAACTCTTGCCTGCGTTTTAACAGATAGTTGCCCACGTTTTGTAAGCTTGATATGCTGTCTCGGCCGGAGAAAGTTGCATATCATATAGGAGTGGGACAGGCCACCTGAAGCCTCCTATAATTTCACCCTTCACAGAGAAACTGTCACGCCCCTACTCCTGTTCAATGTCCCAACACCATGATGAGTGACGGAAACCCCTTTGTAGCTCGGTGTGCAGCGTTAGAATTTCCTGGGTCATGTGGCCTACCTGGGAGCTGAGGCAAACATCAATCTCCACCCGCTGAGCACGGTGGGCAGCAAGGGAGCGTATCAAATGCTGGTGGGGTCCCTCCTGACTGTGTGGGTGCACCAATCATTGTTACATGACTCGTATACCATTGGGTGGCGTGCACGGGAAGAAGCTGAGAGATTCTGTCTAAGATGACACAAGAAGAGGATGGTGGTGTAGGGACAATGGTTGCTTTCATCTCTTTGACCATTGGAGGCCAAAGTAAAAGTCTAAGCCGCAAGAGGAATGCAGACCCATCCTCTGCTGCTGTGATATCAGCTCCGAACCCCTCCTTCACTGACTGGGGCACAGTCAGAGAACTCTCAAAAAGGTGGCACCTTTAAGCTTGGCCAGGGATGTTGCCCCTGGGTAAATGATGCACACATTGGTGCAGGGACGATAAACAATCAGCCCTATGCAGCTAGTTTTGGACAAAATGGGTCGCACATATCTACAACACAAAGTTGAACCTACAAAACAGGAGAATGTATAGGTCACTCAGTTCCTCAAGGCTGCCTCGCCATTGGGAATAAGAGTTGGGATATCATGTTGTGGCTGTACAGGACCTTGGTTAGGCCACTTCTGGAATACTGCATTCAATTCTGGTACTGTCGGCAACAGGGGAGTAGAGAGGGCGGGCAAAACCACCCCCTGGGGGGAGGGGAATAGCAGGGGGCTGTACCTTTAACTGGGGGGAGAGGGCTATGCCATTACCCAGGTTGGGAGGGGGTTGCCGTGGGACTGTACCTCCACACAGGGCTGGTTTCGGTTTCGGTTGTTCTCCTCATACAAATACTGGATCATCTGCTCGTAGGGCGCAGACTTGAGCTGTTGCAATGAGACAACGCAGACAATGATGAGCTGCTCGCTCCCTGCTGTCGATTTCTTGATGAAGGTGTCAAACTCCAGGTCGGTGATGTTGGGAACCTTGGTGGTGCTGCAATGACAACGTTTCTTGACTGTGCCCATCATCGCAGCTCGCAATACGACCGGACACGGACTGGGTGACAGCAACCACTCCTTTTCCTCCTTAGGAACCTGAGGAAACCGAAGCCTAAAGGAAGCGGTAGTGATCAGGACCATGGGCAGAATGTCACTGAGCTCTCTAATATATACCCACACGATATCAGCACTTACAGAGATGGAGACAAAACTAAAGATGTGATTTTATCACATTAGACCATCGACATCTTTCTATCTATATCTATTTGCCCCTTTCATTTGAACCCACTCCAATCACATCTACCCTTCTCAACAATTCCACACCGCTCAGTTTGTCTGTACCGCAGACAAGCTCCCATCCTTCAGTGTGAACATAAACTGTGAGGACTTTCTAATTGTTCCACTGTGGGAGGCTTTCACAAGGCAGCAGAATGGGTGACAATGCTTGGAACTGTGTGTGTGTGGGGAGGGGGGTTGTCAATGATGCATGGAGATATTTTAGGGCTGTCAATAATATAGCAATGCCAGGGTACAGTAATGCAGAGGAACAGTGTCAGGGCACTAATGCATGGCATTGTCAAAGGGGTGGATGAGTGACCAGCACAGTCTAATTATGGAGCAACGGTCATGATTAGAATCAGTATCAGCTTCTGACCGCATTACATTCTTGGTGAGAATGACTGTCCTTGGTGTCAAGACCTTAGTCGACTGAGTGTGACATCAAGAAGTCTGAGCAAAACTAGAGTTGATGGGTATCAAGGGAAAACTCTCTGCTGGTTGGAGACATACCTAGCACATAGGAAGGTGGTTGTGGTCATTGCAGGTCAGTCATATCAGCTCCAGGACACCTCTGCAGGAGTTCCTCATGGTAGTGTCCGGGGCCCAACCATCTTCAGCTGCTTCATCAATGACCTTCCCTCCATCATAAGGTCAGAAGTGGAGGTGTTTGAGGATGGTTGCACAATGTTCAGCACCACTCACAACTTCTCAGACACCATGTTCAAATACAACAAGATCTGGACCATATCCAGGCTTGGACTGATAAATGGCAAGTAACAATTGCACCATACAAATGCCAACCTATGACATCTATGACCAACTCCAATGAGAGAAAATCTAACCTCCATCCCATGACATTCAATGGTGTGACTGTCACCGAATGCCCCATTATCCACATCCTGAGGGTTACCATTGACATGAAACATCAACTGAACTCACCACATTAACACAGTGGCTACAAGAACAGGTCAGAAGCTAGGAATAATGCAGCGAGTAATTCACCTCCTGACATCCCAAAGCCTGTCCACCATCTACAAGACACAATTCAAGAGTGTGATAGAATACTCCCCACTTGCCAGGATGAGTGCAGCTCCAACAACACTCAAGAAACTTGACACCATCCACCACAAAGCAGCCCGCTTGATTGGCCCCACATCCACAAGCATCCACTACCTCCACCACCAACGCTCAGTAGCAGCAGTGTGTACTATCTACAAGATACACTGCAGAAATTTACCAAAGATCCTCAAACACCACCTTCCAAACCCAAAACCACTTCCACACGTGGGAACATCACCCCCTGCAAGTTCCCCTCCAAGCCACTCACCATCCTGACTTGGAAGTATATATCAGTTCCTTCACTGTCACTGGGTCAAGATCCTAGAATTCCCTCCCTAAGGACATTGTGGGTCAACCCACAGCACTCAAGGGTAACTAGGAACAGGCAATAAACACTGACCATGAGTGAATAAAAACAAATTGGGTGGATTTACATTTCGACTTGGTCGGATTTGATAAAGGAGCCATGCTGTATTTCCTGCTGAATATACAGCTGCCGATTAGGATATCAGGCAGGCACATCGCTGACTGCAGATATTACATCACTTGTTCAATTGTGTATCAATGTCTCTGAAGTTGGGAAGAGTCAGAAAACTGTTGACTCTGTCAAACTGTCAAAACAAGAGAATCCTGAGATGAATGCGGGTAGGAGGCCATGGTGTCCAAGGCAAGTTAGCAAATTGGTTCCAAAATTGTCTTGCAAATAAGTGGCAAAGGATGAAGATGGAGCATTGTTTTGTGATTGGAAGCCTGTGGCCAGTGGTGTACCACAGGGATTGGTGCTGGGACCACTGCCTGATACGTTGGCGACTTGGATGCCAATATAGAAGGTATGCGAATGTAAAATGCAGAAGTAAGTTTGCACATGACACAAAAATTTGTGGTGCTGTTGATAGTGAGGAGGATGGTCTCAGGTTAGTCTGATATTGATCAGCTGGTAAATTAGACAGAGCAATGACAGGTGGAATTTAATCCTGGTAAGTGTGAGGTAATGCATTTTGGTAGATGTAATAAGGGAAGGGTATATACAATGAATGGCAGGTCCCTAGGGAGTACTGAGAAACAAAGGGACCTTAGCGTACATATCCATAGATCACTGAGGTATCAACATAGGTAGACAAGGTGGTGAAGAAGGCAAATGGGATGCTTGCCTTCATTAGCCAGGGTGTAGAATATAGGAGAAAGGAAGTCTTATTAAACATTGATTAGACCACAGATGGAATACTGTATGCAGCTCTGGTGACCTCACGATCAGAAGGATGTGATTGCACTGGAGAAGGTGAAGAGGAGATTCACCAGGATGTTGCCTGTAATGAAAAGTCTCAGTTATGAGGACAGACTCAATAGACTGGGTTTGTTTTCCCTGGAGCAGAGAAGGCTGAGGGGTATCTGATTGAGGTATACAAAATTATGAGAGGCATAGTCAGAGTAGATTGTGAGAAGCTCTTTCCCATGGCAGATCTGTCTAAGACCTGAGGGCATTGTTTTAAGGTGGGGAGTAAGTGATTTAGAGGAGATCTGAGAAAAAATTCATCCAGAGGGTGATAGAAATATGGAACATGCTGCCTGAGAAGGTGGTGGAGGCAGGTATTTAAGAAGCATCTGGACGAATCCTTTAAATGCCAAGGCATACTAGGCTATGGACCAAGTGCAGGTAAACAGGATTAGTGCAGTTTGTTGTTCAGCATAGACATGGTGGGCCGAAGGGCCTGTTTCTATTACACCATGTGACTAAGACACTTGAGGACCTGCTTCCTTATCGCAGTCATCCTATACAGTACCGGATCTGAAAGCGCACTGACCTTCCACAGAAACAATATGTAGCACTTCTGGCCATCCACAAACCCAATTCGCTCTCTAAAACATTTCACCAGGCTCATCAAATATCATCTACTTCCTAAGATGTCCACCTCATGGGGCTCAATATTCTCAGAGTCAATCCTTTCAGGAATGTAGTTATGACCTGGGCTTCTCTCTAAATGAATTGGGAACCATGTTTCTATCTTTGTATCCACAGAGTCCAGCTCATAGATCTTCTTGCAGCATCTTCCCCATTCCCACTACCCTTGGTTTAGTAATTGACTTGGTCCTTAAAATTTCTCATCTCAGATACCAGCCTACATTCCAGGATAGATTCGACACACAATCAAACTGTAGAGTCATTTTAGAGTGCAAGACTAATATTGTTATCACATCAGCTGAAAGGGGTCATTGTTGTATTGTTGTCTTGTGTACCTACCTAGCTAGGGGAGGCTGAATGCCAACTCTGAGAGTTCCTCCCCACCTACCCATTGATCCCTGAAACCTAGCACTGCAAATCAAGCCGCCATCTCCAGGTCTGTTCCCAACCTCCTCTCCTCTGGAGGTCCTCCCTCAGCACCTTCCCACCTCACCTTCTCCCACCCTCAAGAACCCACTTCCACCTCTTTCCCAAGATCCACAAACAGGACTGCCCTGGTTGGCCCATCATTTCAGCCTGATTCGGCCCGAATGAATTTATTTCTCTCCTCATCTGTCCCCATCTACATCTGTCCCTTTTCTGTGCACTCCATCATTGAAGAAGTTTCCAATTCCCTGGCCTAACCATCTCCTCTTCACCGTAGGTGTTCAATTCCTCTTTATCTCCAACCCCTCATGCCCAGGGTAGTCAGAGGAACTCTCAGCTTCTTCCTTGAGTGGAGACTCAACCAGTTTCCATTGATCACTATCCTCACTCAACAACAGTGTGTCCAGATTACTAATGGTTAAATCCAGAATAAAGAGGTCTACGCACTGGTCCTGAAGACTTGAGCTTTTCCTCATTTTATGGTCATTATTCCTCTTAACCCTACTCTGCTTTATCATTTGAATTTCTAATTCCTGCCAGGTGCATTGCAAATAACATTCTCTTCCAAGCTCTTTCACTCTAATGAAGCCTGTAATGAGATTTGGGTTATCTACAAAAAGGGGCTGGACAATTTCCAATGGCGATGCCTTGGTAATTCACTCAGAGTCAGGGGAGGAGACAAGTGAAAAAAAAACCCATTATCCTCACAACACCCATGCCTGCCACGTTGCACACATGTTCATGCATCCTCTGCAGGGCTGGACATTGCTTTCACATGGCAAATAATCAGCTTCCAAAACAAATGCTCTTGTCACACAATTACAGAAATGTTATGATCCACAAGGAGGTCATTCAGCCTAAAATGGCACATAAAATAATCATCCTTTTGAATGCCTCAACTGAATCTGCCTCCTCCACACTTCCAGACAGTGTATTCCAGACCCTAACTATATGCTGAGTGAGAAAAGATTTTCCTCATATCAGATTTGCCTCATTTGCAAATCCCTTCAAATCCATTCCCTTTCATTCTTGGTTCTTTTATGAGCGGGAACAATTTCTCCCTGTCTACTCTCTCCATTTAGCATTTGACTTTGAAAACATTTATCAAATCTCTTTGTAACCTCCTTCTCTCCAAGGAAACTGAAATAAGAAACTTCACATTTCACTTATCAAGTGACCTTAAATATTGTGAGTTGCCATAGTGGGGTATGAATCTATGTCCCCAGAACATTAACGTAAGCCTCTGGATTAGTAGGCCACTAACAATGTCACAACACCACCTTCCCCAGACAACAACTTTAAACAATGCAATGGACCTCAAGGGGGACAGAGAAAATGTTTTAGCGACACTTTGAAAGTCTCATTGAAAAGGGGACAAATCGATACTGGGGCATGGGAGGTATTTGTTGCATGTGGCGGTCCTTTGTCTAACAAATCATGACACAGCCAAACACTGATAGTATAGACTCTGTGGTGGGAAAGTGATAAGAAAGCAATGAGAGACAGAGAGAGAGCACAATTTTTCTGATTGTCAGAAAAACCCATCTGGTTCACTGTTGTCCTTTAGGGAAGGAAATTGTCATCCTTACCAGGTCTACATGTGACTCCAGACCCACAGCAATGTGGTTGACTCTTAATTGCTCTCTGGGGTATTAGGGATGGGCAATAAATGTTGGTCTAGACAGTGACGCTCTCATCCCATGAATGAATTTAAAAAAAGACAGAAGTCACATGACACCAGGCTATAGTCAACAGGTTTATTTGAAATCACAAGCTGTTGGAGTATGGCTCCTTTATCAGGTGAAGGAGCAACACTCCAAAGGTTTGTGATTTCAAATAAACCTGTTGAACTATAACCTGGTGTCAAGTGACTTCTGACTTTGTCCACCACAGTCCAACACCAGCACCTCCACATCATTAAAAAAGTGCCCTGGCTCTGAGAGCCACCCAACCTCTGGGAAATTCTCGCACTCTCTGCCCAAAGACCAGTGGCTTCAGGATTGAATCCTCGCTAAGGCCATCCTGATTTTGAGGTATAAGAGCTCAGAGCAGGAGTAGGCCATTCAGCCCCTCGAGGCTGCTCCACCATTGAAAACGATCACGGCTGATCTCATCTCGGCCTCCGCTCCTCTTTCCTGCCCACTCTCCACAACCTATCAACCCATTATTCATCAAAAATCTGTCGACCTCCTTGTTAAATTGACTCAATGTCCCAGGATCCATCGCTCTCTGGGGTACTGAGTTCCACAGATTCATGACCCTTTTGAGAGAAGTAATTTCTGCTCACCTCTGTTTTAAATTGGTTTCCCCTTCTCCTAAGACTCTGACCTCTCATTCTGACAGCAACAATTCCAGCCTGCTGCCTCATTCTCCTGTGGTCCATACAAGTCTCCTGGTTACTCTAACTTCAAACCAGACCAAGGGCCAATCAACGTATTCCACTGCCAGGTTCCTCCTGAGCCACCTCAATTGGAAAGCCCTAGGTAATATTTCCAAGCATTTAAACCCTTGCTACTTGTCCCAGTCAAATTGCTGCCACGATGGAATATGAAGTACAATGGCCTGGGGTTGAAACAGCCTTTTAATGGTCCAAATGGCCTCCTTGAGATTCAAGCCTTTTAACTAAACCTCCGGCTTTAACAATACAGAAGTGGAACCCTCAAATCTGTTGGTTATTGTCTCTCTCCATTTGCCAATTTCCTCTTCATCGCCACTTTACTGGGGGAGAAAGTGTATCAATCCACAGACATTCACTGGAATATTGCCAGGGTTGTGGTTTGTGATGAGAAGGATGTTGTGAGGGATTGTATCCAAGAGCAGGGATATAATGCTGGAACTACAAAAGCCGCTGGTTAGGCCACAGTGCATTTCTAGTCACCACATTACAGGAGGACATAATTGCTACAGAGGGGATTCACAAGAATGTTACCAGGACTTGAAAATTGCAGCCAAAAGGAAATTTTGGATAGGTTGGGGTTGTTTTCCTTAGAACAGAGAAGGTCGAGGAGTGTTTTAAATGAGGTGTACCAAACACTGAGGGACTCAGATGGAGTGGACAGGGAAGAGCTGTTTCCCTGTGTTGAGAATTCAATGATCGGGGGCCACAGATTTAAGGCAGAAGGATTTAAGGGGACACGGGGAAAGACATTTTCACTCAGAGAGTGGTGAGTGTCTGGAATTGACTGCCACTTTGGTGGTTGGGGTGGAAAACCTCAATTCATTTAACAGGAGCCTGTCTCTGAGGCATTAGAACCTGCAAGGTTACAGACCGGGGTGGGTGGGAAAGTGGATTTAGAATGGGTGGCTAGATTATTCAGCTAAAGCAGATATAGTGGACTTGATGACCTCTGTCAATGCTGTAAATATTCAATGGTCAATGGATCCCAAGGGATGAAAAATTAAGGCTACATCCCACATCTCATGAATAAACTTAAAATTTCTAAAGTGCAAATAAGAGGCCAAGAACAGGGAACAGAATGGAGACTACAAATGTTTCACGTTCCTGATGTCTAGCAAGGCACAAGGACTGAAGCTGCCTTGATATTTAGGAAACGTTGTCCTGCAGAGATCAATGAGACTCTTGGAACAGGGCCTCCAGCAGTAAGTGGTGACGGTGTGGGAGTGCACCGAGCAGGGGAGCTTGAGCCATTGAGTGGACTCATAGGATTACAGAATGTTATGGTGCAGAAGAGGCCATTTAGCCCATCGTGCCTGCACCTACTGTCTGAACATTTTGAGTCAGTGCCAATCTTTTGCCTTGTCTCCGTAAATCTGACCGCTGATTATTTAAATAGATTGTCCCTGCCTTCAGCATTCTTCCAGGCAGAAACAGGCCTCAGAGAGTGAGAGAGAAAGTGAAAGAGCGAAATGATTTCCTCAATCAGATGTGAACTATAGGCTTACTTTGATGTAAACACTTTGTTTTCTTGGGTTGGCATTATTTTCCTGTCATGATTGTAAAGATCTAGTGCCAGTGGAATTAAGAATTCCGGCTTCATGAATGTCAGGCTAACCATGTGCTGGAATCCCACTCTAGAGAAAGGACTGTGACTGTCAACATCACCTGTAAATCAATGATGAGGAAGATTCTTTAGAGTTTTATTTGCGACAAGTTGTAGCAAGAGCGTTATTACCGGGAATATTTTCTTTTCCCGCTCCATTAGAGACTTGTGCAACATCCTTTTCTTTATCCAGAATAATACTTGACACCATGCTCCTGAGAATTCAAACAATTGCCTAGCACATTCCAAAAAATGTAGCATACTTTCTCAGAATCCAAAGTTTTATTCTTCAAGGAAGCTGCCCTTCCAATGAGAACCTCCTCCCATCTCAAACCGTCCTCGTACAACCTTTTCCACACAGTCACTTTCTGCCAGTGAGCTGGTGTTTCATTGGAACAAATGGTCAATTCTCAGGACTGACAGACCACACACAGACCATCACTCCTTTGCAAGTCAGTCACAAGAAAGTGAATTATGAGCATTAGTTGACAGCTGGCCCTCTCCAATTTGTACAGAAAAACCCTTCAACTCTGGCCTCAAGGTTAAAACTGACCACAAAAGGATCGTCCCCTGTACTTCTATTCAGTAACACAGCCCTCTGGTCTGCAGAGAAACTGCAGCACTTCCTCTAATCCTAATGGTGGCTTTTTATGTAGGGGCAAAAATCACACGACACCAGGTTATAGTCCAACAAGCTAAGCTACGAAAGCGTGCGTTTTCAAATAAGCCTGTTGGACTATAACCTGGTGTCATGTGATTTTTGACTTTGTCCACCCCTGCCCACATCATGGCATCTCCACATCATAGCTTTTTATGTATACACACAGTCCTTGAGAAACCTGATCTATGGATATGTTGGATCCCAGTGCTTTTGTTCAGTTGCAACCATGTCACTTATAGTTCAAGTAATTTCTCTGCACTGGTGTTTAAAAGTTTACAACATCAAATAATGTACCTCCAGATTGGTATGTGATTAGTCCTCACTTACCCCTGTTGGATATTAGCAGGAGTTGAAGATCCATGTCTGTTAGATGTCATTAAGCCGATATTGCCTTCTCTGCTAATCATTGCAGCCAAATTCCTGGTCAAATGAGAAGTTGGATCATTAATGATCATAAAAAGCGAAGTGTAAGGGATCTGCGTTGTAACAAGTTACCACATTTCCCATTGGAAAATTATTAACTATTTACTTCCCTTGATCAAAGGCATTTTGAAATCAAATTATATTTAATAAACGCAATGAATTTACAAAGGCCTCAAACAGCAAAAGCTTCAGACATCAAAGACGAGTGTGTCAGGCACACAATCCTACAACATAGTTCAAAAATCTTTTTTCAAAATGATACTATTGGGGCCTATTTCTTAGTCTTCCACAAGGTGTGGGCATCACTGGTTGGGCTAGTATTTATTACCCACCCCTATTTGCTCTTGAGAAGGCAGTGGTGACCTTACTTTTGTTGGTCAGTGCATTGAATATAGGAGTTGGGAGGTCATGTTGGGGCTGTACAGGACATTGGTTAGGCCACTTTTGAATTCTGGTTTAAATTCTGGTCTCCCTGCTATAGGAAGAATGGTGTGAAACTTGAAAGGGTTCAGAAAAGATTTACAAGGACATTGCCAGAGTTGGAGGGTCTGAGCTATAGGGAGGGGCTGAATAGGTTGGGGGCTATTTTCTCTGGAGCATCGGAGATGAAGGGTGACCTTATAGAAGTTTATAAAATCATGAGGGTCACGGAGAAGGTGAATAGCTACGGTCTTTTCACCCAGAGTAGGGGAGTCCAAAACTAGAGGGCATAGGTTTAATGTGAGAGGGGAGAGATTTAAAAGGGATTCAAGGGGCAATTTTATGACGCAGAGGGTGGTGCGTGTATGGAATGAGCTACCAGAGGAAGTGGTGGAGGCTGGTACAATTACAACATTTAAAAGGCATCTGGATGGGCATATGAATAGGAAGGGTTTAGAGGGATAGGGGCCAAATACTAGCAAATGGGACTAAATTAATTTAGGATATCTGGTTGGCATGGACAAGTTGGACCCGAAGGGTCTGTTTCCATGCTGTACGGTTCTTTGACTCTATAACCATAGCAATCTGTAGCACAGGGGGTTAATCCTATCTGGTAATTTGTCAATCAGATAGAGTCTACATCATTGCAGGAAGAGATGCAGTGTCACTTGATCATGATTCTCTCTTTTGCAGCTTTGTGTTAGGGTGCAGCCTCAGTAAGACATGTCCAATAGAACGAGTGTTTCACTCCACACAACATTCTGTGTAAGTATTCTTCACACAATATCAAGGCCCGAATTATCTGAGAACTAATCAGTTATTGCTCCTCTCCTACTTTTTTCTGTATTTCTAGCCAGGTCTTCTGAACCTGGCCTCTTTGGAAACTCAGAGTTTAAATCTGAGTTTGTTGGGGGAGACAAAACACTGTATTCTTATTCAGTTCATTCATTAACACACTGTAAAACCTTGGAACATCTTGTCCAGTGCCTGAAAGAATGAGTATGAGTGAGGTATGTGATTGAGGGAGTCAGGTGGCAGTGGGTCAGAGTGACTGACAAGTTGGTGAATGGATAGGTCAGCAGGAATTTGTCTCCTAATGGCACTGTAGAGACTGCAACCATTCAAGAAGGCAGCTTCTCAAGGGCAATTGGGGATGGACGACCAGCGATGCCTACATCCGATGGATAAACTTGAATAGAAGATGGATGAGAGGCCAACTGGGTAGGTTGGCAGGATGGGCTGTCAGGGGCTCGGAGAATAGTTGTGTGGTAAGGGTGATATCGGACAGTTGGCAGGAAGTCGGTGAGTTGTTGGCGGGGAGGAGTCGGGAAAGTCGGGAGACAGTGGTGTGGTGTGATCAGTCAGTTTGAGGGCTAGTTCTGGGAGGAGTTGTGTCAATTGTATAAATACCCAGAGTTAGACATGGTTTCTAACATTCTGTGGGCCCACATATCCCCATAATCCCGCATTTCCCACGGCTCATCCACCTAGCCTGCACATCTTTGGACTGTGGGAAGAAACTGGAGCACCCAGAGGAAACCCATGCAGAAACAGGGAGAATGTGCAAACTCCACACAGTCAGTCACCCAAGGATGGAATCGAACTCAGGTCCTTGATGCTGTGAGGCAGCAGTGCTAATCACTGAGCCACCGTGATGCCCCAGTAAGTAAGTCCAAACTATCTGAAGTCTAACTCAGAGTCAAAGACGTTTTTGCAGGGTCTGGGTACAGGATTTTGACCCAGTGACAGTGAAGAAATGGCAAAATATTTCCAAGTTAGGAGTGGAACTTGCAGATGATGCTGGTGGTCCCATGTATCTGTTGCCCTTGTCCTACTACATGCTGGGGGCTATAGGTTTAGAAGGTCCTTAGTGAGTTACTGTAGTGCATCTTCTAGATGGCATGCACCGCAAACAAGCAGGCTGCTTTGTCCTGGATGGTGTCAAGTTTCTTGAGTGTTGTTAGAGCTGCAATCATCCAGGCAAGTGGAGAGTATTCTATCACACTCCTGACTTGTGCCTTGTAGATGGTGGACAGGCTTTAGGGAGTCAGTAGGTAGGTTATCCACCTAATTCCTAGCCTCTGACTCACTGTGGTTGTGACTGTATTGAAATGGCTGTCTAGTCATTTTGTGGTCAATGGTCATTCCCAAGGTGTTGATAGTAGGGGATACAGTGATGGTAACACCACTGGATGTTAAGGGGCAATGATTAGATTCCCTCTTGTTGGAGATGTTCATTCGTGTGGCTTCAGTATTTCTGTTTGAATGTTTTATTCTAAATCATTAGCTAGGATGAGGTTTAACAATTCATTATCTGGTTTTTATTCTTAAGGACCCTTTGTTTTCTCTCATATTATGAAGTTATTCCCACATTCAAAGCTAAGTTAGCCTTTCGCCTTCATTAATGGAGACATGCTTATATCAAGGATCAAATAACAAAAGTGCCCTCATTCCTGGCTTCCTGCCTTCAGTAGAGGTGAACAATGCCTGTTTTGGAAGGCTGCATTCACACCTCACCTGGCTCAGAGGCCACACACACTGCCAGAGATCAGTAATACTGGACATCAGACCAGGCAGATACACAGTGCTGAGGGAAAACTGCCACCAATGCATGTTGACAAAGTCATCACAGACTTCTCTATCCACCATCCCACATTTAAAACATTTACCCGAACCAATTGTGTCAAAGTTCAAGTGACGAAACGTTGATGGGAAAATCTATTCCTGGCTGGTTATTGCATGTATTTTGGGAAATCACTTTCAAATTACAGATTACTCACCTCTTTACATGAGTCTGCTGTTTCCCCACCCCCTCAAGTGCACCAGACATTATGGCATCTGGCACCAGACAGTGGACAGACCGGATAAAGACAAGTTTGTTCAGTATAAAACCTGTTCGCAGGTTCTCAGGTATGAGAAAATACAAAGACATGAGGAGACTTGAAAAGACAATTCCATGGCAGCAACAGAGATGGAGGACTGCTCTAACGGAAGTACACATAAATCGCACATCTACCTCTCCAACTGTCTTCCCGATAATTTTCAGAATAATTACGGGGCAACTAGTGTGAGTAAAAATATCCCCTTCATTCAAATATCTCAAACAGAGAAAGCACACGTTACATGATTAGAATGTGCAGTGTCAATTATAAAGATATTGCAGCATTTAAAGGACATTAAATTCAATCAATATGTCATGTTATTAAACAAACTGATTTTTGCACTAGATTTGTTTTAACCTTTATTAGAGGGATTAGAATTTCAGTTGCTGAGAAAAGCAAGTGAAGTATATTGTAGGAAGTATTTATGGAATCTGTGCGCTAGACCGTGAAATCTGGGTGTAAATAACCTCATTCTAAAATCACGCGTCAATGCATTGGATCGGAGGGAAGGTGCCATTGCTGGGTGGTGAGCGGAAGAACAAGCAAGACCAGCAAGATGGCAACAGAGTAGGATGCTCCAGGCAGAGCTCCTCTGCTCACCAGTCCCTTTCCATTTTCTTCCTTTGTTTTCTCCTCTTCGTAGCTTTTCTTTTCTTACCCCCAAGCTTCTGCCCTACCTGGAGACTGGAGTCGAAGAACAGATCGAGCACGGGCCAATTCCCACGGCAGAGTGAGCGCAGCCAGAGTCCGGGATAGAGGTCGGCACATGGAGGCAGCATGGCCTCGTGCTCTGGGCCAGTGGGCATGGACTGGCACTTAAGTACTTATTGTCACTTATTATCATTCTGGACTTTTTTCAATTGTTCCCATGCTAATCTATATATTTTTAAACTCTGTAATAACTTTTATTTACACACTGTAACTACACTTGAAAAGTATCTGTACCTAGGTCCTCTGTACCTAACGTGGCTTGGAAAGGTGACAAACTTTTCACTGCACTCGACTGCATGTGACAATAAAGGCTATTCAGTTCTAATAGGGAAGGGGGCTAGAGCTGTATGGATATTGGCGCAGTGAGGGAGGCATGGAGCAAAGTGGAGAGTGGGCAGGGGAGAAAGGTGATGTGTAAATCACTTGAGCTCACATCAGAGAGACTTCTGAAAAAAGAACGCACCTCTTTGATGCTCAATTGTTAAAATAGCTTTGAATTGCTCAGTGTTATAGATAAGGTCATAGAGTCATACAGCAGGGAAACAGACCCTTCGGTGCAACTCGTCCATACTGACCAGATACCCTAAATTAATAATATAGCTATTTCCCAGCATTTGGCCCATATCCCTCTAAATCCTTCCTATTCATGTACCCTTCCAGATGCCTTTTAAATGTTGTAATTGTACCAGCCTCCACCACTTCCTCCAGCAACTCATTCCATACAGGTACCACCCTCTGTGTGAAAAAGTTGCCCAGAGATCCTTTATAAATCTTTCCCCTTTCATCTTACGCCCTCTAGGTTTGGGCTGCGCCCTCCGCCCCACCGCCCACCTCCACAGGCAAAAGACCTTGGCTATTCACCCAAAACATGCCCCTCATGATTTTATAAACCTCCAAAAGGTCACACCTCATCCTCCGATCCTCCAGGGAAAATAGCCCCAGCCTATTCAGCCTTTCCCTATAGCTCAAACCCTCCAGTCCCGGCTACATCCTTGTAAATCTTTTCTGCACCCTCTCAGGATTAACAACAACCTTCCCATAGAAGGGCAACCAGAATTGTACACAGTATTCCAAAGGTGGCCTCACTAATCTTCTGTACAACCACAATATGATATCCCAACTCCTATACTCAATGTTCTGACCAATGAAGGCAAGCATGCCAAACGCCTTCTTCACCACTGTGTCTACCTGAGGCTCCACTTTCAAGGAAAAATGCACCTGCAGCCCTAGGTCTCTTAGTTCAGCAACACTCCCCAGGGCCCTACCAATTCTGATCGTTTGATGCAGGGCAGATACCTGCAGTGTCGGTGACAGGGATGTGAGTACACCCGCTGCAGTTCTCACTCACCCTCACTTGGCCAATACCCATCACTGCACCACCTACAGGGTGCCTCATGCACAGCAGAAGGTCACAGTCTGGCCTGGATTTGGAATACCAACCCAAACATCGTCCAGAGACTACCTATTAGATATCTTCCCTGGGCTAAAGAACTGCTGTGAAGAGTGAACATAGACCCAGTTTATATCACAGAGTTGTGTACATTACAATACAAAACGATACACTTGACAGCAAATTGCTAATAAAACACAGGATGGGTTTGTCACAATACCATTATAGCTTTCCTGGATATTACTTTTCTTTGCTGAGAGTCACCATTTTCCAGTGACTGGTGTGTCTAACAAACAGCTCTGTTGCTGACGAATACTGGTACATTGGGCAGAAACTTTATTATCATTACCCACAGTACCCTTTACTCCTGTAAGTGTAGACACACAGTACCTTTGATTTTATAATTAAGTCGGATTCCTATCTCAATGTCATTGACTCATAGAGGTCTATAGGACAGATAAAGGCCCTTCAGCCCATCATGAACACACCTACCAAAAGCAACTATGTAATTATTCTAATCCCATTACCCAGTACTTGGCCCTCGTCTGCCTTTGGATCACAAGTGCATATCTAAATACTTCTTCAATGTTGTTAGGGTGTCTACCTCTACCACCCTAGCAAGCAGCGAGTTCCAGATTTCCACCACCCTCTGGGTGAAAAAAGTTTTTCCTCACATCTCCTCTAAAAATCCTGCCCATTACCTTAAATCTATGCCCCTGACTCATTGATCCCTCTATCAAGTGGAAAATTTTCTGTCTACTGTATCTAGATTCCTCATCATTTTATACACCTCAGTTGTGTCCCCTCTCAGTCTCCTTTGCTTCAAGGAAAACAAACCCAGTTTGTGCAATCTCTCTGCAGAACTGAAATTTTCCAACCCTAGCACCCTCCTATAATTCTGGCCTCTTGTGTATTCTCAGTGATAGTTGCTTCAAGCTTGGTGGCTGTGCCTTCAGTTACATATGCTCCCAGGCTCTCAATTTCCTTCACTTCATTTATTCCCCTCGCAAACTCACTTTCCTTTTTAAGACGCTCCTTAAAACCTATCTCTTTCACCAGGTTGTTGGACATCAGACCCAGCACCTCCTTGTATGTCTTGATGTCATACTTTGTTTTAATGCCGCTGTGATGCACTTTGCGAAGTTTTATCACATTAAGGCTCTATCTATATTTGGTGATACATTAAATGGACAAGTAAACACCACACTGAAAGTTCCCCTCCAAGCCACTTGTCGTTCTTGGAAATATATCGCCGTTCCTTCAGTGTTGTTGGGTCAAAATCCTGGAATTCCGTCCCTAAGGACATTGTGGGCCAACCGACAGCACATGGACTGCAGCGGTTCAAGAAGGCAGCTCATCCCCACCTTCTCAAGTGTAGCTAAGGACAGGCGATAAATGCTGGCAGAGGTAGTGATTCTCACGAGTGAATAAAACAAAAGATGGAAATCTGTATGGCCATGTCCTCGTTATCCATATAGCCTTGTCCTCATTATCCATACAACCATGTCCTCATTATCCATACTTGGCTAACAGCCAAGACCAATCAAAGTGTGAGCTCAGTAGAGATTCTGTTTTGACAAGTTAAGTTGAATTGTTGATTTTGCTTGATTGACATCTTTAAGTGAATACAATAAATTGTTCTTTTTATGAACTCTTTTGTCAATGTCTCGATGTTTATTTGGGCAAGGTGAGGTGTTGTGAAGTTTTCGGTGGGGTTTCAGAAGTCACCACATGCTCCTTCTCCACATATAGCCAAGAGTGGACGTTACTGGGAAAGAGGGGGCAGGCAGCCAGGAATGACATACACCTCCACAGACCACTGCCAGGATCTGGTGATGGCTCCTTTAGCTAGGCCCAGGAATAGGCCCACAAGGAGGCCCTCCAATCTGCCTGCAGCCTAGTCTCAGCTCTTCATTTTTACATAAAATAACAAAAATGACAAAAATAGCACACCAAGGGCACTGTAATATGAGGCAAACCCACTCCTAAAAAAGGAAGAAATAAGAGTTGGGTGAGAACTAAGTCAAAATCTCATGGGAGGAGGAAATGATGCAATCCAGCCCCTGTGGTGCTGATTGATCCCAGAATGCTTTAGGGGTTTCAGTGTAGAACTCAGCTCTTAAATACAGAGTCCATGAGCACTGCCTACTCACAATCAACTCTGGAAATGGTCTAGCTCACCTCCAATTGACCTGCATTTCTAACACTTGGAGGGAACAGAAGACCTGTGAGAGGGGAGAGAACAGAATAGAATGGAATGGTAACTGATTGTCACTTGTATTTTTACAAAAAATACAGTGAAAAGTGTTTAAGCCATCATTATCTGTACCTATATTAATAACAGAAATCATATTTTAAAAAATTAAGACAAAGTCCATCTTTGTTCAATTCATGGCTCATGGGTTCCCAAGTTCAAGGGAGAAACAGGAACCAGGGCAGCTATTGCTGCCACAGAAAAGATGACGCCAACATTTTAGCTTTCACTTGGGGTCCTGAGCCCTACTTTGGGAAGCTCTCCATTAGACATCCCCCACTGTAGTGCATTGCATTTAAAGTACAGGTTTGACTCCCCTCACTTGAAGATGGATGAAATTGCATTGGAGGCATTGCAGGGAGTATTCACTTGATTAATTCCCCGGCTGGAAGGTTTGTCTTAGGAGGAGAGATTGAGCAGTTTAGGCCGATAGCGGAGTTTAGAAGGATGAGAGGAGATCTAATTGAGGTATATAAGATACCAGAGGGGATTGACAGAGTAGATGTAGAGTAGATGTTTGTCCTTGTGGGGCAATCTAGAATGAGGAACAGAAACAAAGTTGCTGGAAAAGCTCAGCAGGTCTGGCAGCATCTGTGGAGGAGAAAACACAGTTAACGTTTCGGGTCCGGTGACCCTTCCTCAGTTCTGAGGAAGGGTCACCAGACCCAAAACGTTAACTCTGTTTTCTCCTCCACAGATGCTGCCAGATCTGCTGAGCTTTTCCAGCAACTTTGTTTTTGTTCCTGATTTACAGCATCCGCAGTTCTTTTGGTTTTTAATCTAGCATGAGGGTTAGTCTAAGGGTTAGCAGATTTAAAATAGAAATGAAGAGGAATTACTTCTCTCCTTGGGTTGTGAATCTATGGAATAGCTCAGAGTGCAGTGGACACTGAATACATTTGAGGGGGAGGTAGACAGATTTTTAATTAGCAATGAGTTAAAGCATAATAGAGAGAGGACAGTGAGCTGGAGTTGAGTCTGAAAGGAGATCAGCCATGATCGTATTAAATGGCATAGCAGGCTCGAGGGGCTGAATGGCCTGCTCCTAGTTCTTAGGTTCTTACGCTCTTATTCCTTTTGTCTACTGCTTTCAAGATAAGACCAGACGACTGTAACAAATATGAAAGGGAGTAGGCTGTTTGTCCCATCGAGCCTGTTCCACCATTCAATAGGATCATGGATGATCCGACATTCCTCACATCCACTTTCCTGCCCTTTCCCTGTATCCCTTGATTCTCTGACTGATCAAGAATCTATCTCACAGCCTTAAATATACACAAAGAACTTTCCCCCAGCTCTCTGTGACAAGGAGTTCCAAAGACTCACAACCCTCTGAGAGAAGAAATTCTTCCTCATCTCAGTCTTAAATTGATGGGTCTTTATTCTGAGACTAGGCCCTCTGGTCCTAAACTCTCCCATGAGAAACATCCTTTCAGTATTTGCCTCATCAAGCCCCTTAAGAATCCAATATGTTTCAATGACATTGCCTCTCATTCTTCTAAACTCCAGCAAGTAGAGTCGCAACCTGTTTAATCTTTGCTCATAAGACAAGCCCTCCAAACCAGGGATCATCCTCGTGACCTTCTCCGAATTGCCTCCAATGAAATAATACCTTTTCTCAAATAAGGGGATGGAAACTGCTCGCAGTATCCCAGATGTGGTCTCACTAGCACCTTGTACAGTTACAGCAAGACTTTCCTACTCTTATATTCCAACCCCCTTGAAATAAGGGCCAACATTCCATTAGCCTTCTTGATTACTGACTGTAGCTGTGTGCTAGCTTTCTGTGTTTCATGTACAAGTGCCCCCAAGTCCCTTTCTGTTGCAGCATTCTGCAGTTTTTCTCCATTTAAATAATACTCCGTTCTTTGTTCTCCCTTCGAAAGTGAACAACTTCCAATTTTCCCACGTCACACTCCAAGATTGGGAACAGCTTCCCACTCGCTAACCTGGAAAAGGAGCAGCTCCGGGGTAGACACCTATTCTGTTCCTGGCCTGGAGCAGACAGAAAGCGAACATAGTCTGCCTGCGGTGAGAAACCTTTGACTGGAGGCATGTAGGGTTTGAATGGTTGTTTCTTCGATTGAACTTTGAAGATGTGCCTGTCACTCTCGGTACGTCTGACAACTGGAAGCTTGCTGAGACCTGTGCAAACAAATAACCAGATCAGGAGTGTGTGGGGAGAGTGTTAGCAGAATGCTAGCCAACATCTCAAAACATGTCTTTTAATTAAACTATCAATTCTTGCCAGTGTTTGTTGAGTCAATTCCGTTTCCACAAAACAAGAAATTAGGTTTTTTCTTTTGAAATCCTCCTTTCACACACCATTTCAGTCTGTTAGTAATTGAAGGGGTTATGGTTAGAGAATAGATGGGTTGGGTTCTGTGAAGGCGGTGGGGGGGCACAGATGCTGAGCTCCTGGGATTGGGTCACCAGTGACTGTGTGTCACCGAAGCACAAACGGGAGGAATGGTCACTGACAAACATGTTGTATTCATTCTCAGGGCTGTGGATCTCATCATTGTAACCAACCACCCTGTCCATACAAACCCAGAGACTGCTGGAGACACTTGGAGGTCTGGCAGGATCTGTGGGGAGAAGGCAGGGTTAATGTTTTGGGTCCAGTGAACCAAGGGTAGCTAGAAAATGTGTGTGTGTGTGTGTCCCAGATAGAGTACAAAACAGTTTGGGCAGACAAAGGAATGGGTAATGGTCCTTCTGGGAGAGTGAATAGCTGCTAATGGGTAATTAGTAGCTGACAATGGATGGTGCGTGGTAGCAGCACATGTGATGACAAGGCCTGGTATGTGGGGATTGAGGTAAGGACATGGGAGAAAGTGCTCAGGCCTTAAAATTGTTGAACTGGATATTGAGTCCAGAAAGTTGCAGGTTTCCCAAGCATAAAACAAAGTGTTGGTCTTCCTGCTTCTGCTGAGCTTTGCTAGAGCACTCCAGCAAGCCTGAGACAGCATTGTTGGCTAGGGAACACAGTGGTGTATTGAAGTCACAAGCAACAGGAAGCTCAGCGTCTTTTTAGCAAACAGAACATAGGTGTTCTACAAAGCGGTCACCCAGTCTGTGTTTCGTCTCCTAATTGTAGAGGAAACCACATTTTGAGCAGCGAATACAGTAGACTAGATTGTGTGAAGTGCTGCGTTGACATGTTATTGATATCTATTGATGTTATGTTGCCATTATATTTATCCAAGGGATAGGGAGAGAGTGCAGAATGAGAGCCATAATTCAGCATGGTCAGAGAATTCACCTTTTTGCAAATGGGCTGCTTCCCATAATTACATTTTCTGCCCTCAAAGGGCACTAGTGAACCAGATGGATTTTTAACGGATGCATTAGACTAGTTTTTAATTCCACATTTTATTAAAATCAAAATCCCTCCACCAGCCATAGATGATTTCTAACCCACATCCCCAGACCATTGAAACTCTGGAATATAATTCCAGTGACATTCCCATGTATGGTCACTCCACCCCTCAGCTTATGAATCAGTACTTCTCCATGTTGAACAACATTTGGAGGAAGTACAGAATGTACTCTGGGTGGGGGATTTCAATGTTGCTCGGCAGCTGCACTGTTAATCAAGCTGGTCAGGTCCTAAAGGACAAAGCTGCTAGACTGGGTCTGCAGCAGGTGATGAGGGAACCAACAAGAGGGGAAAACATATTTGACCTCATCCTTGCTATTCTGCCAGCTGCAGATACATCTGTCCATGATAGTATTGGTAAGAGTGGCCACCACACAGTCCTTTTTGAGTCAAAGTCCCGCCTTCACGTTGACAGAAACCTTCAGCGTGTTGTGTGGCACTATCACTGTGACTAAACTGACACACTTCAAACAGATCTATCATTACACAACTGGGTATTTAGGAAATGCTGTGGGCAGCAACAGAATTGTACTCCAGCAGAATCTGTAACCTCATGGCTTGGCATATCCCCAACTCAACCATTACCATCAAGCCAGGGGATCAACCCTGGTTCAATGGAGAGTGCAGGAGGTCAAGATAGGAGCAGAACCAGGCATACCTGAAGATGAGGTATCAACCTGGTGAAGCCACCAAACAGGACTATTTGCTCGCCAAACAGCATAACCAGCAAATGCTAGACAGAGCTAAGTGATGTCACAACCAACTGATCAGATCTAAGCTCTGCAGGCCTGCCACATCCAGTCGTGAATGGTGGCGAACAATTAAATAACTCAAAGGGGAGGAGGGTCTGCAAATATCCCCATCCTCAATGATGGAAGAGCCCAGCACATCAGTGCAAAAGATAAGGCTGAAGCTTTCGCAGCAATCTTCAGCCAGAAATGCTGAGTGGATGATCCATCTTGACCTCATCCGTGGTCCCCAGAATTACAGATACCAATGTTCAGCCAATTCAATTCACTCCACATGATATCAAGAAATGTTTGGAGACACTGGATATTGCAAAGGCTATGGGCCCTGACAATATTCCAGCAATAGTACTGAAGACTTGTGCTCCAGAACTTTCTGCTCCCCTCGCCAAGCTGTTCCAGTACAGTTACAACAGTGGTATCTACCCGACAATGTGGAAAATTGCCCAAGCATGTCCTGTACACAAAAAGCAGGACAAATTCAACCCAGCCAATTACCGCCCCATCAGTCTAGTCTCAATCATCAGTAAAGTGATGGAAGGTGTCATCAACAGTGCTATCAAGTAGCACCTACTCAGAAATAACCTGCTCAGTGACACCCAGTTTGGGTTCCTGATCTCATTACAGCCTTGGTTCAAACACGGACAAAAGAGCTGAATTCCAGAGGTGAGGTGAGAGTGACAGCCCTTGATATCAATGCTGCATTCAGCTAAGTAAGTAAGGGAATCAAGGATGACAGGCAAAAGGCAGGAAAATGGAGTTGAGGATTATCAGATCAACCATGACCTCATTGGTTTAGCAGACATGATGGGTGGAATAGCCTACTTCTATCTCATATGAACCTATAATCCTCATTTTTATTCCAATTGTAATAGGGATTAGTGAAACAGAATGTCACCCATTGCACCTTACAAAGTCAAGATCCCAGCCACTAGCTCTCATAAAAGTAACTGGTAACAATTCAGGAGCATTAAAGGTTAAACAATTCTGCCCAGGGCTGTTGTAACTCACCAGTTTCAGCTCTGTAATACTCCATCCAATCATTGACAATGTTCTTGATCTTTCTATGCAGCTGCCTCAGGTAGTGGATTGTGATTTCTGGAACAGCACGTGGAGTACTGATTGTTCTCTGCACACTGGACCGCGTCCTCAGAAACTATTCAGGCAGAAGGTAGGAAGAGCTTTTATTTGTCCAAACACTTTCCCTGTCCCCTTCATGTACCCCCTCACCTTCCCCCCCCTCCACCCTCACCTTCCCCCCTCTCCCCCCTCACATTCTCCCCTCCCCCCTTCTTCCTTGCTCCTTCTCCTCCCTCTCCCTCTCCTTTTTCCCTCTTCCACCCCTCCACATCTCCATCCGTATACCCGTCCCTATACCCCTCCACCCTTTCCCCCATCCCTTTTCTCCCTCTACCTATCTTCCCCCTCCCCTTCCTATTCCCCTTTCCTCCTTCTACCCCTCCCCTCCCATTTCCTCCCCCTCCCCTCACCTCCCCTCTGCCTCCCACCTTTACCCCCTCTTCTCCCTCACTATTCCCCCTCTCCTCTCACCTCAACCCCCTTACCCTCTCCCCCTTCCCTAGCCCCACCACCTGAACCTCCCTATACCCCCTCCCTTCCTCTCCTTCTCAACCTCCAGTCCTTACTCCATCCCTCTAAACCCTAAACTCCCTCTCCCCATTTGTCCCTCCGCCCCTCCCCCGACCGAGTCCCATGTGATATCACTGCACAGGGATGATGTCACCAGAGTGAGTTGCTGTCATGGGCATGAGAAACAGTGTGAGAGACAGTTCAGTGTGTGAGAGAGAGAATCAGAGAGAGAGAAGAGTGTGTGTGTGAAGGAAAAAATGAGAGAGAGATTGTGTGTGTGTTTGTGTGTGTGCATGAGAGAGTGTGTGTGTGAGAGACTGTGAGAAAGAGGGACAGAGTGAGGGAGAAAGAGAGAGATAATGTGAGAGAGAGTGTGTGTGATAGAGTGTAACAGAGAGGAGAGAGAGAGTGCAAGAAAGAGAATGAGAGTGTTAGAAAGAGAGAGCGCGCTCAAGAAAATGTGTGAGAAAGAACGTGTATGAGAGTACAAGAAAGAGAGAGTGCAACGAAAGAGACAGCCTGGGAGACAGAGAGTGTGCAAGAGAAAGAGGGACGGAGTGGGTGAGGAAGCTGAGGGTTGGAGTGTGCGTTTGAGTGTTAGTGAGTTTGTGTGAGAGAATGCAAGACATTGTCAATGAGTGTGTGAGTGAGTGTATGTGAGTGAGTGTGAGTGAGTATTTAGGGAAGGGATTGTGAGAGTGAGAGGGAGGCCAAACAAGGCACAATGTTGATAACTCCTGATCTATTGCTGATACAATGAGGTCTCGCTTTCAAATGTTTGAAAGAGAATCATCAGACTATTCACTGGGAGAAGAATTATGAATCACACATAACAAACTGTTATAAGGTCCTTGGAGTGGATAGCATCAAGAGGTTGAATGGCCTCCTTCAGTTCCTGCCGCCTGCAATATTTTGGCTCCAAGTCAGTCGAGAGCCTGAGAATGACATCCTCAATGGAAATACTGAACTAACCCACTCACAATAAGACGGATGTTAAAATATTGTCTGAATGCAATTGGTCTTTGAAGATAGGGCAGAACAGGAGGGGGTGTTGGTGCAATGAGAAAGGGGATGGGTTAGTGAGGAAGAGAGCCCAGTGAGAAACAAGTGGTGATATCTGTTACCAAGCAAGACCGATAGCCACCCCTCTGTCACAATCGTGGAGGGAAGGTACGTGCTTCCTGCTCAGTGGGAGATTTCACACACACTGATCTCCCCATTCTCTCTCTTGCTGCTCCAGTCGGTCATTACTTACTGATCCTGTTTTGGTGGACTTTCTGAAAGAATCTCTACTCCTATGCTTCGATCCTCTCATTCTCATAAGTAACCTGGCAGCTGCTGATGAAAATGTCGTATCTGTCTGTAGCTCTCCCTATAATATTGCATAATAAATATGGAACTCATTGGGTCTAAGATATTGAAAGACACTTCTCACATACATCTCAGTGTGGATCTAGTCTCATTGTTTATCATACGTTAGCACTTGGGCATTGGTCAAAAACACTAAAGTAATGCCTAGCAGTAAAAGGACTGTGTTGTTTTAAGAGGTCACAGAACAGTTGACCCTGTCAGACACTGTGATATCAGCTAGGATGTAATGAGTGCTAATGGCAAACAATTGGACTATTTCCAACTAAATGAGAGCATAAGCCAAGAATTGCTCTCCCGGTCTGTTTCCTGGTCTCCTGGTGACCTCTGACAATTAGAAGTGAGCCAACATTCACTGGATGTTCCATTGGCTGATTGGAAATCAGATGTAAATAACTGCATTTCTGATTAGTAAATAGGAAATGAGTAATAGTAACCGTTGTTGATCATGGAATCTCAATATTCATACTTACGTGGCAATGGCAAGTGAACTTTAACCTGTACGTGCAATTCTTGGTGAGACAAAAAGGTGAGAGTGTGTTTTATTTCCTTGATAAGTGGATGGTGGAGACACCTATTTAAGTAAATGTGTGCATGAATGTTGCATTACCCTCAGGAAGTCTAGGTTGTTGTGGCAACATGTACATCACTTACATATCATACTCCAGAGCTACAGACAGTGATAGTGGGGACTCTCCAGCTCTTACCGCCCACCAATGAACTGAGATTTAGAAGGTGACCCTCAGTCTGTATGTCTACATTATGAAAATGCCATCCTTAGCTATTGAATCCCCACTCTGAGGCAGGGATGCTACTCACTGTGCTTGTATACTGCTGAATAGAGAGACACAGGGGCTCTCTGATGCAGGAGTCATGTCCCTATCTCTGAGCCAGGAGATCTGGGTTCAGGTCCCGCCTGCTCCCAAGGTGTGTATTATCACATCTTGGAACAGGTTGATGAGAAACGATGCTGGAAAGAGAGACATGATGCTGAGGCGTTTCATTGTGACTCATCAGGCAAGAATGTCAAACTTCAACCAAACAATTTATACTGCAGGAGAAAAGGGTGCTGACTGGTTGACAGGTTGACTCTGATTGGCTGAAGTGTTGCCACGGAGAAAGCAACAGGAAACTATATGCTCCCAAAGGCCCTAGGTAATTAATAAAAGATGCTGTCTGTTTGAGTGGATTTCTTTTGACTGCAGGTAGTGGGTCCTTGTGTATAGATGTAAATCACTCGTAACAAACATAAACCAGTCACAATTTGAGTTGAACTGGTTATTGTAAATTGGTTGTTAGTGTAGCTATTATCACACTCAGGATTGTTTGTCGAGCACTGCAAAATCATGGCATCAAATCTAACATAGATGTCTTGCTTTGCCAGCATGGGCTGGTTGAGTATAGCTTGTATTCAGGTTATTATGAAGTGCCAAAGGAATGCTCTCATTACTTGGTCAGGTGATTGCTGACACAATAGGCCTACGAGATGTGAAATCCTTACATGTTGTTGTTGAATTGGCACACCATCCTCTTGAATTAGCAGCAGCTTCATATTAGTAACAGCGTGAAGCAGCTTGCTTTTCAACTTTGTCAGATGTTTCCTTTAAAGGGTATTTAAGGCTGATCTGGTAATTTCAACATTCTAAAGTGGAGTCTTTAGCATATTGGTGAGTTTGCGAGTGGTACATTGTCAGCAATGATCTGATCAGGCTAGCCATTGTCCCAAAGGACAGCTTTGATGCATTCTGTTTCTGCAAGATGGCTGCAATCTTGCACAAATCTATTTCCACAACTGCAGTTGAAACCAATCATTGCAGTGTGTGGATCCAAATTAATCCCAATGTGATCAGTAAATATCAGTTTGTGATAGACAATGGTGGAGAGCCCTTTGCTCCTACAGTATAAATTGTTATTGTTTGAAATTTAGTTTTCTTGCATTTGTCCTGACTCATCATGTCCCTCATTTGAGCAATATTCAAATTCTTACAACCATTTCCCAGTGTTAGAAATCACATGACACCAGGTGAAGGGGCTACCCTCTGATAGCTTGTGTTTTCAAATCAACCTCTTGGACTATATCCTGGCGTTGTGTGATTTCTAACCTTGTCCACCCCAGTCCAACACCGGCACCTCCACATCATGTTTTACCAGTGTTGTGTGAGATATTTTTGATTAAAGTTACCACATATAATAACTCACCCACAGTGACATTGTCAGTTATTTTTTACTGGACAACAGTAAACGATTAAAACATATCATTGGAGAGGTTGCTGATACATAAATTATGACTTTAGCAGGATAATTATGTGCAGATTTTGTATTAATCTTTTGGACAGAAACAGGTTGAGTGGACAAAGAATTTACTTCAGCCACCTCACTGACTCTGTGCGATAACTGTTCAAGTTCTATTATCCCCTTGTTCAGAAACTGCTGGTCCTTCACAGCAGAGTATTTATTACACTGAGTTGTTGAACTAATCAGATTAAAATGGGTCAGCCTTAAACTAAAGGAGACTGGGCAAATGGCTACATCTATTTCTTGCTTTTGTTCCACGTTTGGATTTTATTTCTTCATTCACAGGATAGAGGCGTCACTGGTTAGGCCTGCATTTACTGCCCATCCCTGACTGCCCTGGTAAGGATGGCTATTTTCTTCTCTAAAGGATATTAGTGAACTATTAGATAATGCATCCTTTTATTCTGTGAATAAACCGTGTAGTTTAACAATAGCACACATATGGTAATGACTGACACACAGTACGGCCAATGCCTCAATCTTTGCTGTACTGAACACAATCCACATTTGGTGGCCTTAACACTTTTACAATGTGGATCATGGGAGATGGTAATGTAGTGGCATTGTCACTGGTCTAGTGTTCCAAA
Organism: Rhincodon typus; assembly: GCF_021869965.1. Taxonomy (NCBI): domain Eukaryota; kingdom Metazoa; phylum Chordata; class Chondrichthyes; order Orectolobiformes; family Rhincodontidae; genus Rhincodon; species Rhincodon typus. The sequence continues at coordinate 2,965,635 of NC_063353.1, read as the reverse complement.
TGTCCTGCCTAATGCTCTGGTTCAATTCTAGCAGATCTGCTGGCGGAATTTCAATTCAGTTCATAAACCTGGACATGAACTGTTTTCAAATGTCATAAGAAAAGACCTATCTGGTTCACTAATGTCCTTGAGGGAGGGAAATCTCCCATCCTTACCTGGTCTGGCCTACATGTGAGTCCAAACCCACAGCAACATGGCTGACTCTCAAGTGCCCTCTGAAATGGCTGAGTGAGCCACTCAATTCAAGGGCAATTAGGGACTGGCAATAAGTGCTGGCCCAGCCACATCCTATGAAAGTAATGTTGGAAAAAAATTCAGATCATGAGACAGATTCCAGAATGTTTTGCAGCCAATGAAGTGTGATCACTGTTGAAATACAGGAAATGTAGCACCTAATTCGAGCATGGCAGGATCCCATAATGTCTTGATGATAGTGGCTCTGGGGTATTAATTGACCAGGACAGTGGGGAAGACGCCTCTGCCCTTCTCTAAAATTTTTGATTTGATTTGATTTATTATTGTCACTTTTACCGAGGTACAGTGAAAAGTTTTGCTTTGCATGCAGTACAGGCAGATCATTCCATACAAAGTGTATTTGGGTAGTAGAACAGGGCGAGGAATACAATGTTACAGCTGCAGAGAAGGTGCATAGAGAATGGGATCAACATTAAATTTAAAATTTAAGAAGTCCATTCAGAAGTCTAATGACAGCAGGGAAGAAGCTGTTCTTGAATCTGTTGGTACGTGTATTTAAGCTTTTGTATCTTCTGATGGCATCGGATCTTTTACACACAGCTGGGAGGGCTGAAGGGAGGTTGAGTGCTGATAGTGCAGCACTCCCACAGCACTACGCAGTAACATCGACCTGTGTTTTTGTGGAGTGGATTGCAAACACATTGACCCCTATCAGGACATGCCTGAGAGTGGATGCTAGGCAAGCAAAACTTACTTATTAACCTCTCGCCTCTCAGATTGTCACCCCTGCAGGTTTCCCTGGGACAACAGAAATCAGAGACAACAAGGTGCAGGGCTGGATGAACACAGCAGGTCAAGCAGCATCATAGGAGCAGAAAGGCTGACGTTTCGGGCCAAGACCCTTCATCAGAAAAGGGGGAGGGAAAGGGGGTTCTGAAATAAATAGGGAGAGAGTGGGAGGCGGATAGAAGATGGAAAGAGGAGAGGATAGGTGGAGAGGAAACAAACAGGTCGAAGAGGCGGGGATGGGGCCAGTAAAGGTGAGTGTAGGTGGGGAGTTAGGGAGGGGATAGGTCAGTCCAGGGAGGACGGACAGGTCAAGGGGGCGGGATGAGGTTAGTCGGTAGGAGATGGAGGTGCGGCTTGAGGTGGGAGGAGGGGATAGGTGGGAGGAAGAACAGGTTAGGGAGGCAGGGATGAGCTGGACTGGTTTTGGGATGCGGTAGGGGGAGGGGAGATTTTGAAACTTGTGAAATCCACATTGATACCATTGGGCTGCAGGGTTCCCAAGCGGAATATGAGTTGCTGTTCCTGCAACCTTCGGGTGGCATCGTTGTGGCACTGCAGGAGGCCCAGGATGGACATGTCGTCTGAGGAATGGGAGGGGGAGTTGAAATGGTTCGCGACTGGGAGGTGCAGTTGTTTATTGCGAACCGAGCGTAGGTGTTCTGCAAAGCGGTCCCCGAGCCTCCGCTTGGTTTCCCCGATGTAGAGGAAGCCACACCGGGTACAGCGGATGCAGTATACCACATTGGCAGATGTGCAGGTGAATATCTGCTTGATGTGGAAAGTCTTCTTGTGGCCTGGGATAGGGGTGAGGGAGGAGGTATGGGGGCAGGTGTAGCACTTCCTGCGGTTGCAGGGAAAAGTGCTGGGTGTGGTGGAGCTGGAGGGGAGTGTGGAGTGGACAAGGGAGTCACGGAGAGAGTGGTCCCTCCAGAAAGCAGATAGGGGTGGGGAGGGAAAGATGTCTTTGGTGGTGGGGTCGGATTGCAGATGGCGGAAGTGTCGGAGGATGATGCGTTGGATCCGGAGGTTGGTGGGGTGGTACGTGAGGACGAGGGGGATTCGTTTTTGGTTCTTATTGCGTGGACGGGGTGTGAGGGATGAGGTGCGGGAGATGTGGGAGACACGGTTGAGGGCGTTCTCGACCACTGAGGGGGGGAAGTTACGGTCCTTGAAAAACGAGGACAACTGAGATGCACGGGAGTGGAATGCCTCATCCTGGGAGCAGATGCGGCGGAGGTGAAGGAATTGGGAATAGGGGATAGCATTTTTGCAGGAAGGTGGGTGGGAGGAGGAGTATTCTAGGTAGCTGTGGGAGTCAGTGGGCTTGAAATGAATATCGGTTTCTAGGTGGTTGCCCGATATGGAGACAGAGAGGTCCAGGAAGGGGAGAGAGGTGTTAGAGATGGTCCAGGTAAACTTAAGGTTGGGGTGGAAGGTGTTAGTGAAGTGGATGAACTGTTCGAGCTCCTCGTGGGAGCACGAGGCGGCGCCGATACAGTCATCAATGTAACGGAGGAAGAGGTGGGGTTTAGGGCCGGTGTAGGTACGGAAGAGGGATTGTTCCATGTAACCTGCAAAGAGGCAGGCGTAGCTTGGGCCCATGCGGGTGCCCATGGCTACCCCCTTTGTCTGTAGGAAGTGGGAGGAATTGAAAGAGAAGTTGTTGAGGGTGAGGACGAGTTCGGCTAAGCGGATGAGGGTGTCAGTGGAGGGGGACTGGTCAGGCCTGCGGGACAGGAAGAAGCGGAGGGCCTTAAGGCCATCTACATGGGGAATGCAGGTGTAGAGGGACTGGACGTCCATGGTAAAGATGAGGTGTTGGGGACTGGGGAATTGGAAGTTCTGGAGGAGGTGGAGGGCGTGGGTGGTGTCACGGACATAGGTAGGGAGTTCCTGGACCAAGGAGGAGAAAATGGAGTCCAGATAGTTGGAGATCAGTTCGGTGGGGCAGGAGCAGGCGGAGACAATGGGTCGACCAGGGCATTCAGGTTTGTGGATTTTGGGAAGGAGATAGAAGCGGGCAGTGCGAGGTTGGGGAACGATGAGGTTGGAGGCCGTGGGTGGGAGGTCACCTGAGGTGATGAGGTTGTGGATGCTTTGGGAGATGATGGTTTGGTGCTCAGGGGTGGGGTCATGATCAAGGGGATGGTAGGAGGAGGTGTCGGAGAGTTGACTTCTGGCCTTGGCGATGTAGATGTCAGTGCGCCATACTACAACTGCGCCTCTCTTGTCTGCGGGCTTTATGGTGAGGTTGGGATTGGAGCGGAGGGCTGCACGTTCTGCGGTGGAGAGGTTGGAGTGGGTGAGAGGGGTGGAGAGGTTGAGGCGATTGATGTCTCGACGGCAGTTGGAAATGAAGAGGTCAAGGGAGGGTAGGAGGCCTTGGGGTGGTGTCCAGGAGGAGGGGGTGTGTTGGAAGCGGGAGAAGGGGTCAGTAGAGGGAGGGTTAGGCTCACGGTTGAAGAAGTAAGCGTGGAGGCGGAGGCGGTGGAAAAACTGCTCTATGTCCAAGCCCACACCCGGCACTTTTCCCTGCAACCGCAGGAAGTGCTACACCTGCCCCCATACCTCCTCCCTCACCCCTATCCCAGGCCACAAGAAGACTTTCCACATCAAGCAGATGTTCACCTGCACATCTGCCAATGTGGTATACTGCATCCGCTGTACCCGGTGTGGCTTCCTCTACATCGGGGAAACCAAGCGGAGGCTCGGGGACCGCTTTGCAGAACACCTACGCTCGGTTCGCAATAAACAACTGCACCTCCCAGTCGCGAACCATTTCAACTCCCCCTCCCATTCCTCAGACGACACGTCCATCCTGGGCCTCCTGCAGTGCCACAACGATGCCACCCGAAGGTTGCAGGAACAGCAACTCATATTCCGCTTGGGAACCCTGCAGCCCAATGGTATCAATGTGGATTTCACAAGTTTCAAAATCTCCCCTCCCACTACCGCATCTCAAAACCAGTCCAGCTCGTCCCTGCCTCCCTAACCTGTTCTTCCGCCCACCTATCCCCTCCTCCCACCTCAAGCCGCACCTCCATCTCCTACCGACTAACCTCATCCCGCCCCCTTGACCTGTCCGTCCTCCCTGGACTGACCTATCCCCTCCCTAACTCCCCACCTACACTCACTTTTACTGGCCCCATCCCCACCTCTTCGACCTGTTTGTTTCCTCTCCACCTATCCTCTCCTCTTTCCATCTTCTATCTGCCTCCCACTCTCTCCCTATTTATTTCAGAACCCCCTTTCCCTCCCCCTTTTCTGATGAAGGGTCTAGGACCGAAACGTCAGCCTCTCTGCTCCTATGATGCTGCTTGACCTGCTGTGTTCATCCAGCCCTGCACCTTGTTGTCTCGGATTCTCCAGCATCTGCAGTTCCTACTATCTCTGATTCAACAGAAATCAGAGCCTACTTAAACCAATCAGTCAGAGAAAATCAATGGCGGAGATGTTAAAACATAAATGTAGATATGTTTCTTCCTTAAACACTGTTGTTTATTCATTCTACACTGGAAGAGAGGCTCATTGGATGGTTTAGGCTGTTGGGCATTGAGGACCACATGATGGAACCACCACTGAGACAGAAGAAAAACCATTTTTTAAAAAAAGGAATAATTGGAAAAGAACGTACATTTTGAAGTAAACAAGACAAGACAGACCAATGTGTCTCATTCACAAGTCTTACAAAAGGAAAAGCCTAACTGCATCAGAATTGACATTCCTGCATCCGTCAATAATGTTTTCTTCCAATTAAATGTGTCTGGAATCGAGTTACAGATCGGCCATGATCTCATGCGATGGTGCACAGTCTGGAGGGGCCAAATAGCCTCCCCGTCCTCTGATGTTCCTTTAATAATGCTGACTGTTTATTTGACGGTTGGTGAAGCTGGTCGTTGAGAAGCAGAGGAGTTGGTCTGGGCCATTACTAATCAGCACTTACCAATTCATCAGGCCGAGGGGGAATGACATCTGGCAAGGGGGAGAGAGAGAAGCGAATGGTCTCGTACTGCCATTTGAAGGTGAAGTGGATGGAAAACTGTCCAATAATCCGGATGGTGATGCAGTCATTAACCTGCAGACATGGAACACCAGGTCACACAGCTACAACTGATATTTGTAACAACAAGCTCAGTTAGGGTCGGAGGTCAGATCACATCAACTGGCGTGTTTGTTTTTCAGAGAGGTGAGAAGTGATCTAATCGAAGGCCTTCAGATGATTTCAGGGGATTTAATAAGAATCCTCAATGTTTGCCTGGCCTGAAAAGTGAGCAGGAGGAGGATTTTCAAATGGGAAACCTGTAAGTAAAGTTACAAAAGGACCAAGGAAATAGGAGTAGGTCATTCAGCTCCTTGAGTCTGCTCTGCCAGTCAATAAAATGACGACTAATCTGATTAGGCCTTAACTCTATCTTCCTGGACTCCCATGTTAATCAACATTCTGTCTAATCCAACACTGAATACAGTCAATGACGCAGTCTCCACTGCTCCCTCCCTAGGATAGAGATTTCCAAAGGTTAAGAATTCTCTGAGGGAGGAAATGCTTCTTAATCTGTTTAAAGTGAGAGACACCTTACTTTGAAGCTGTGCCTGTCAACTCAGTCCACAAGGGGAAATGTTCTCTCAGAATCTACTCTGTCAAATCCCCTCAGGGTTTTAAAGCTTCAATGAGATCATCCCTCATTCTCCTAAACTCCAATGAATACAGGAAAAAAAACTGCTCAACCTTCCCTCAGAAGATTGACCCCCTTTATGCCAGGAATGAACGTTATGTAAATTCTCTAGGAAAAATACATCCCTTCTTAATGAGGTAACACAGTGTGGATCTGGAGGAACACAGCAGGCCAAGCAGCATCAGAGGAGCAGGAAAGTTGATGTTTTGGGTCAGGACCCTTCTTCAGTTCTTACTATCCCTTCTTAAAGAAGCTGTGTACAATACTCTGTGCCCTGTCCAGTTGCAGCAAGACTCCACAACATTTATGTTTTATCCTCTTTTGCAAGAGAGGCCAACATTCCATTTGCCTCCTCCTCATCCTCCCCCAATCTCCTCCTCCTCCCCCTCTTCCTCCCAGTTTCCTTTTTTCCCCTCAGCTCCCCCTTACACTCAATCTTTATAAATGTGAACATAGTAACAGTTTTGGAGACCATGTGACCAAAGGTCATGTGATTAGGTGTCACATGACCAAGCCTCCATGCCTTCAAGGGGAGTTGTTGACTTGCTGATGGCCGTACTTGCCACACGAGCTCTTTGGAGAAGCACTGACCTCCCCACAGGCCGCAGTATTAATGTTTCAGAGCTCAGATCCTGTGGGCACTAACCTTGATCCAAACTGGTTCAGGCAGTTTCCCCCTCCTTGGCCACTGCCAACTTTTCAGTGTCATTTTGTCTTCATCAATCATCAGTCCGCCCTCCTCATTGAACTGCAACACGATTTTCCTCCTGATAACAACATCATGATGTGCAATCAGACACAATCAGTCTTCTACCTTAGAATCAGAAAGCACAGGCCGCTCCGCCCATTGCTGGAAGGGGGATAGGATGGCGCTAAGGAAGGGAGAGTGTAAGGTCAAATACTGATGGAATCTTGTGCTCACTACTTGGGGGGTTGAGTCTAATAATGGGGTGGGGCATTTAATCAGGAAAGAGGAGGCAGAGGGCAAAATTCTTCACGAAAATTGAGCTGGAGCTCAAGCCAGGGTGAAAGGGTTAAATGACGAGGACAATTTGCATTGACTGCATTAAAGGGGAATGGTGGCACAGTGATCACAACAATGACCCCGAGTAATGGTGTAGGAACATGGAGTCAATACCTACCATAGGAGCTGGTGAGATTTAAATTCAATTGCTAAACCTGGAGCATAATGGCAATTATTAATTGATTGTCTTAAAAAAAATCTCTCTGGTCCCTGACAGGGGGTTGGTCTTACCTGGTCTGGCCTACAGGTGATCCAGACCCACAGCAATGTGGTTGACTCTTAACCAACCTCTCAAGGAGCCCAGAAAGCCCCTTCCTTCAAGGGCAGCTAGGGGAGGGCAATAAAGGCTGGCCTAGCTTGCTTTCCCACTGATCTTCATGTAATCAAATGTGGAACTCTGCTCTATCCAAACTGAAAAAGACCTACTGTCATACCTACTTTCTACTTTCTGTTAGCCAGCCAATCTTCGATCCAGGCTAACGTATGACCTCCTAGATCATGAGGTTCTATTTTTCACAGTAACATTTGATGACGAGCTTTATCAAATGGATAAATCTATGTGTGGACAGGGAAACTTGGTGCTAGCTGTTAGTCCCATTGACTCCATTGAAAGTGAGGAAGAGCCAGTGAGCAGTTGAGAAGGGACAATGGCAACTTATCGAGAGCAAGGGCTTACATTTATACGACATCCTCCACACCTTCAGGATCTCCCAAACAACTGATGAATTGTTTTGAAGCCTAGTTTTGTTGGAAATCGTGACAGCCAATACCTACATGGTAAATTTTCACAACCAGCAATCTGCAAATTGTCAGATCATCTTTTTGGAGATGTTCACTGGAGGATCAATCTTGGACAGGATCCCTTCTGCCTCAGATCTTCTTTGAAGAGCAACTACCAGGATCTCACACCCACTTTGACAATGGGATAGGAGCAGTGTTTTTAAAGAATTCCTGACCACTTAATATCACAAAATACAGCCAATCTGGTAGTTTTGAAAGTGCACAAATTTGCACAGTTAATCTGGTTTGTGACGTTAGTTCAGGATGACTATTGGCCAGATTACAGAGTGACACCCATCCATTTCTTGAAAATAGTACCTTAGAAATATTTACATATACCACACAAGACCAGTTTAACATCTCATCTGCAAAACAATATGTCTGACAGTGTAGCACTTTCTCAGTGCTGACCCTCCGACAGTGCAGCACTACCTTAGTACTGACCTTCTGACAGTGCAGCACTCCCTCAGTACTGACCCTCCGACAGTGCGGCACTCCCTCAGTACTGACCCTCTGACAGTGCAGCACTCCCTCAGTGCTGACCCTCCAACAGTGCAGCACTCCCTCAGCATTGACCCTCTGACAATGAGGCACTCCCTTAGTACTGACCCTCTCACAGTGCGGAACTGCCTCAGCACTGACCGTCCAACAGCGCGGCACTCCAACAGTACTGACCCTCCAACAGTGTGGCACTCCCTCAGCACTGACCCTCCAATAGTGCGGCACTCCCTCAGCACTGACCCTCTGACAATACGGCACTCCCTCCGTACTGACCCTCTGGCAGTGTGGCACGCCCTTAGTACTGACCCTTGGACAGTGCGGCACTTCCTCAGTACTGACCCTCTGACAGTCCGGCACTCCCTCAGTATGTCACTGGAATATCAATCTGGAGGTGAGTGAGGTGGGAATGATGGGGCAGTGCAGGTGAGTGAAGTGGGAATGATGGGGCACTGGAATATCACTCCCATCTCACTCACCTCCACTGCCCCATCATTTCCGCCTCACTCACCTCCACTGTCCCATCATTCCCACCTCACCAGAGTGACTGCGACAGACAGCGATATTACCCGAAGGGTAACTGCA